>NC_142246.1:24393628-24696591 GCF_052056855.1 Sturnus vulgaris
TAATCAAAATAGCTACCTAAATCATGGAGCCATTTATGAAAGAAACAACATGATTAATAGGAAACTACCAGTTTCCATCAATATTCAAACTATGTCCAATTCTATAAAACATTAAGTTTAAAGCCCTTCTGTATGGAGAAAGAACTTTGTACATAGAAAGACTGTAGAATCATTCCCTGGTAAAACACAATTGCAAAATGCTTAGAAAATATGAAGTACATTTGTTAACATAACTATTTTGCAAGGAGATTTTTGTAATTTCCTGGAATAGATTGATGGAATTTCATTGTATTGATAGAAATCTATCCTTCAGTGAAAACCACAGATTCAAATCCTGCTTATCTTCTGTTGTTGAGATTATTTAATGAGTTCCTACTTTAATTCACTATGAACTTCCTACCAATAACAGATAATTTTTAATCATGCTAGGTATTTTTCCTTTGTGTTTATTCAGAGCATACACTCTGAGGAGAGCACATATCTTCATAATAGTTTTTTTATACAGCGACAGATGATACTCATATTTCCAAAGCATCAAATGTAACAGCTTGGTTCTATTTAATCATCTGGCTTTTTTTTGTTTCATTTCACATTGAGTTGTAATTGCACATTAGAAAAAATTCTAAAAATCTGACATAATGTCCCAGCAAAAACAAATTATTTACTGAAGAAACATAAAACTTGATATTTGACAAGTACAAAAATGCATTAATTGTATGAAACATCATTTTTGTAGTTCAGCAACTGCCCCAGTCTATATCATCAGTTCACAAGGAGCTGACTTGGCAGCTTAGAAGCTGAGCAGCAGCATGTTCTTCTTGCCTACCCTTGTACTTGGAAAAATTTTTTTCATTACTATCTACTGCTCCTTTCTGGATGCCTGCATTAATAATATTTCTTCTTTCCTTGTTACAATAGCAAGAACTTTTGTGAGGTGGGATGAAATAAATAGGAAAATACGAAACACATTTCTCAATGTGAGAAGATTCTAGTGTAGGTAGTTACTGAAATATAACCTGAAACATCTTTGAATGTCTGATACCAATCTTATACAATTGAAGAATGCAGAAGGAAATCTGTTTATTAACCATCCAACAAGCAGTAAAGCTTTAAAAAAGGCACCCATTCTGATTTCACTCTGAATTTAGCATGGCTCAACTCCTTGAATTCCTCAGCACACTTCAATTTAACAGGAAACACCTGTAGCAAGGCTCTTCACCATGTTGCAGTCTAATTCAAATAGAAATCCCTGAATAAGTTTAGTACTCAGAACACCTGCTACCTTAAAATATATTCCTTTGAGACACTTTTACACTAAGCTTTCCTACATCTTCAAAAGACTGTGAATAAAGCCATGGCTCTTTCAAGAGCTTTAATATTCCCCGAGATAAAAGTGGAAAATGCGTAAATTGTTCTTTGTGAAAACAGGATGAAAAATTTCACAACTTACCAGCTAAATCATCTCTGTTTGGATGTGGAACTCAGTTGTACATCCTGCACAAAGAACACAAAAATTTTTCACAGATTTTTTTTATGTGATGTTGGGGAAAACAGAGTGCTTGGTCTTAAAAATAATGAATCCTATTTTTTTTGCCATTTTTAGAGTTCTGATGTTCAAAACTGTCCCAAATTCAGTAAAGTATATACATTCCTAAGTCCTGCCCTGTGGACAAAGACAGTGACTAATGATGGATATTTCAGGGGTGTTTTCAATGCTTTTTTCTTCTCTCAGTGATAATGGGATAACTTCATGTAGGAGATCCAGCAGGGCAGCTGTCTCAGTAGTTTTCCATTTTGCTGGACTGAAATGACTAGGAAATCATTTTGCAAGTGAATTGCACCTCTTAGCACCATTAAGATTTTTGGCAGAACAAGACATTGATGGCCCCTTCCAGCAATTCAGAAAATGTTAAACTGTGGAAAAATGCTAGAGGAGAGAGTCCCTAGAATCAAAGAATAGCACAGAGGCAGGGAAAGGGTGGAAGCATTGGAATCTAATGCCATTAGTTGTAATAAATACAAGCTTAGAGATAGAGGCAATGGGACTTTCAAGCTTTCTCTCTAGAGGACATGGCTGGAACATCAGTTCCTGGATGTGAACTGCCTGAATAGGAAAAATTTCTGTGCTCAACCGCCCATAGGCATTCCAGCACTTCCCAGGGGACAGTTGTGCAGTCAGCAACCCTTGCACCTGGTCTGCAATTCAGCCTTCATATAAACAAATGCTGCATCACAATCCTATCTTTTAAAAAGAAAAACTAAAGTATTCCATTTATCATTTTTTTAAAAACAGCAGTAAATGCAGAGCATTGCTGTTTCTCTTTTAGGGAAAAAAACTCCAGCCATGCAAGCACGAAATATCCCCCACAAATATAATGTTTTGTATTATTGGCTAGCATACTGAATACAGAAGGGTAAAAATGCAGTCCAGAAGATGACAGAGGGTAGAACTCACTTTGAATCCTACCCTTTTTTGCATGTAGTCAGGCAGCAATTTGCACAAGGCTTCTTGATTAGAAGCATATATTGAAATCAGATAACAATCAGAGAATGCGTTTAAACAGTTAAGATTTTTAATTAATGAAAATAAGGTATGGGAACTGGAGAATAATTCATTTCTCAGGTGGCTTAGCATCTATTCTTTATATTCTCTAATTAAATTTTTAGAGTATATCCAATACTTCTTGCTTCTTTGGCTTTTCATTTTGCCTTAATAAAAAATTTAGGCATGGTACAACATGTCAGCTTTACCGATCCTCACGGATGTTTTGTGCATCTGAAAATATTTGGGTTTGTATTGGGACTGTATCCCAGGAACAAAAGCCCGTGGTTTACCTCTGTGTAGTTGCATACATTGCATGCTGCACTAATCACAGAGCATTATTATTTAAGTGATATCCCTATATCTTCATTCCATATATCTTCATATATATTCATATATCTTCATTGACAGACTATTCACTTGAAAACTAACACTACATATTAACGTGATTCTGCATAGCAAGGAAGGGCTTTTGTCTCTTCTGGCTCTTTGCTCCATTGGGGTCCCACTGCAACTGCCAGAATCCCCACTCTTCCAGCAGTTACTCATTTCAGCTGCTCACTGCCTTCTGTCCTCTCTCATCCTTTCCAAAGCATGGAAATTGTTTCCTGAATGTTGTTTTTTGGAAATTTTTAATGAATTTCCATAGTTCACATACATTTTCATAGTGTCATATGTTTTCCCTCAGATGAGAAAGACTGTGCTTTAAAGTTGTGTAAGTTCTCTGTTTCAGGCTGTTTGTTGCAGACAGTGACTGAGAGCCCAAGAACTGGACAGAAGACAGAGACACAGATGTATGTTCCACATGACCTGAGTCTGCCCAGACCCAATGCATGCTGTCCAAGTCGAAAGGATTTGCTTAGAATTATAAGAACTTCTAGACAAAAATATTTTTAGACCCTTGCATAAAATAGTACACTTTAAAAGAATATATATATATGTATTTTTGGTGTGGAAATACTGAAATCAGATAACTAAATATGCTATCAAGATTGGTTGTAAATGTTAGAAAGTGCTCCATGTCTAACTCTTTCTGGATGTTTCTGGAGGTTTTCATTTATTTTCAGTCATGTTTTTATATATATTAGGAACCCAACTGCAACAAAGTGTTTACCTTAGCAAAGTGATATACATTATCATGGATGCAAAAAAGAAAAATAATGCTGTGTTAATTAACAAAAGCAAGAAAAGAAAAAGGCTAAGCATAACCACTGTCTTCTGTTAGGAGAAAAACTTGCTGTGTGATACTGCACAGCTTTGAAGCACTGAACCAAGTCAATCAATATCTTCATTAGGAAGAACAAGTAAGCTAGTAAAAATCAGTATTTCACCATCTTCCTTGGCTTCCCCTGCTCCTCAAAGCTCTGTAAGACAAACCTGCTTGCCTTAGTTGTAGCAGAGATAGATAGGAGCACTGAGATTTCTAATCTGTTTCTAGAATACATTTATTTGTCTCTAGAATATATTTATTTGTTTTCTTAGTGTTTTGTGGAAATCTATTTTACTCTATTCACCAGACCTGAGGATCTGAGGAACTAGTAAATTCAGAAACAAGGTGTGACAGTAGGGCTTCAAAGTGGTGTGAATTATGCTACTTTTGCACTGCCTTTTCACTGCTTTAGCTATTTCGATTTTCATCAAAATGCTGTCTGTTACTTGAAATCATGTGGATTATACTAAAAGGGAAAATTCAGAGGTTTTCCATCCACTGTGTCAGAGTAGCTGCCTTTGGAACCTTAAAAACTGCAACAATGGAATTCTGAGTTTTAGTATTATTCCTTGTAGGATTGCACCTTTTAAAAATGTGAGATGATTTTGGATTTCCTGACTTTTTTTAAAAATAGTTTAATTTGCTCTACTCATTCTGCCTCTAACACCTACTAATCTATGTTGAACTGCTAAAAGAAGTATATGTCCTTTTTTAAGAAAGCACATGGAAGTCTAAAAATATGTTTTACTGTACTTAATAAAATAGACTAAGGAGGGGTAAAAATATGTGACATTGGCCACTACTCCCAAAGATACTGAATAAGAGTGAAAAACTTCACATTATCATGATTAATTTATATCATAACAAATATTATTGTAATAGTATTGCATCAACTCCAATAATGCCACAGATTCACTATTGCTTATATCACATACTTGGAATCAGGAATCTGAGAATATTTATTATGTATTTGGTTGCAGTCCTGTCATGGTTGTGGTTTGGTGAATGCTGCCTCACTACTTTGCAAGTCTAACAGCTGTCATAAATCACTTCTCTTAGTTTTTAATTCACATAACCAAATGGATTTTGCCCCCCTCCCACCATTAGTGTTATTCCTATAGAAAATTATTTATGGCTTTAGAAAAAAATGAAATTTCAGAACTTTTAATGTACTCTTTATAATCTGATATTCCTGGTAATTTACATATTAAAACCATGATTTATAAAGCAAATATATGCTATTCTTATCCACAGAGAGAACATGGTATGATTAATTTTTACTCTTTTTTGGCCTTGACAACCTAAACTTGATTGCTTACTATAAATTCTAATTATTGCAGAAAGATGACAGATTCAGGATGGAGAAGAGAAGAAAGAAGCCAAAAGCAAAAGGCTATTCCCAGGATAAAGAAGCCATCAAAATGCTAATAAGCCCTGTTCCAAAAGGGTATTATTGTTTCTTTTTTCAGCTTTATTTATAAACACAAATATCTGAAGCAATGGTTCCATCTGCACAGACTAAAAACTCTATGTCCAAAATGCACATTGCTTCGGAATCTAGAGAGAATAAAAATCCCTTCTCAGTTACTCAGCTTTCAGAAAATAACACTGGACTGAAAATTAACAAAAGTCTCTAGAAATATAAAGTTTGGGTAGAAAACCTGCTTTGTACAGAAACTGTTCTGATCCTTCTAGAAAGGAGACAACTGATTCTCTGTATGATCTCAGTCTGGTGGATGTTCCAATGAGGGTAATTATTAGCCTAACATGAGCTTCTAGGTGTTCTCAAAAGGTAGGAGAAATCTCTGATTTACCTGATTATTTGACGGACAGGTTGGGTTGTATTTTGGGAGAAGAGAATGGAATCTCTGCAAGTTCTTGATGTATCATCACAGCACTTCTTAAAAATTTTAAGGGAAACAGGAAAAGAATGGATAGGACAAGAAAGAAAAATAAAACCATAAATAACCCAAACTCAAGGAAAATCAGGAAAGGATAACTCTCAAGTGAATACATGACTGAGTTGAAAGAGCACTTCTAACTCTTGCCTCAGGCAATGTTCCTTTAACTTTGGTTGGAGAACTAAAAAGGCAGCAAGGTAGTCTCAAGTTTGTCACAGTAGCAAGCTCACAGCAGAAGCAGAATTAACAGTCTGAGTCTTATTTATTAATTATGCTGGTCAATATAACATAGTTATCAACACAATCTTTAAAATAAGGAAAAATAACTAACTGTACAAATGAATATTTTGAGAGATAGCTTAATGAAGAATAGATTTCCACATTTGTATAGGAAAACAGGGCAAATTAACTACCCTCTTTGATGACATATTTTCCTTGAAGTGGCAGTAGAAGGGGTTTAATTTGTTTAATTTGTTGTATTTTTTTTAACATTTAACAGAATAAATAAAACTGGCACTTAGGAATAGGGAGATGTGAGCAGGTGTACATGTATGTTACTTTGCTTTTAGGTAAGTCACTTAAGCAGACTTTGTGTCTTCTTGGAAAGGGATGAAGACATTTACCTGAAGTGCACCATTCTTTGAGGTATAGCATATAGACATGATAATTATCATGTTATAGATAAAGAATAATTATCATGTATGGATAGATTATAGATAATCTGCTTATAAGCACCCCTGCCTTGTGTTTGTGGTGGGCAGGCATGACAGATTTCACTGCCTAAAGCAGCAGTATGGAAATGTTTTGAGAACTTGACCTTAGTCTAAGGCAAAGAAAAAATGATAACAGAATTTTACTTTATTAAAATAGTGAGCCTATGATAATGAAAAACAGTTTCTGCAATACAATTGATCTGCAATGTATTTGCTACATTGAGGAAAAGAAAATTTCCCTTGAAGTTGTTAACATCTGTAGAATGGATGAAAATAAATTTAGTTTTAGTGTTTTAGGGCATAATTTCTTCACCAAAAAACCCAAACGACTAGGAACCATACCATAATGAATGCTTCCAAAAATTAAATTTCCTATTTGATTAAGTTTGGCATATCTCTTTTAAGGAAAGTACGTTTTTTAATTTCTTGCTGTCTTCTTTCACCTCTGTATTTTTTGCTATATGTATATATAGATATGTATGTGTATTTAGCTATTTATTCTGCTATTTATGTTCCCACAACCTCCACCATTGCTGTTGCTCTCTGGTAACTGCATGTCATTTTAAACTGGGCAAGACATTGAAGCAGAAGGGCTTTGACAACATGGGGGGTTTTTTTGATTTTGCATGTGTCTCCTTTTTACTTTCAAAATATCAGCCAGTGACATTTTTTATTTGTTGATTTAAAGGATGAGTTGTCAGAGTAGGAAAAAGATGTATGGAGATTATAGTTGGCAATGGCACAGTTGAGAGCCTCTGGCTAAGAATCAAGAGACAAATAAATAATGTGGATGTCATTGTGAGAGTCTGCTCTAGACCTCCTAGCCAGGATGATGACGTCAAGGAATTATTTTTTGAGGAACTAAGGGAGGCTTCCAAATCAACTGCCCTTGTCCTTATGGGGGACTTCAACTTGCCAGAAATCAACTGGGACCATTACACATCTGGTAGAGCCAGGCCAAAAGATTCTTAAAAAATTTTCATGACAACTTCACTTTAAGAGAGCCAACTCAGAAAGATGCCCTCTGTGATCTGCTGCTTGTCAAGAGAGGATCTTGTGAGCAAAGTAACAATTGGCAGCCTTCAGGCCACGGTGATCATGAAGTGATTCAGTTTAAAATCTCTGCTGGCAAAACCTCAGCTCTGGAAATAAGGAGAGCTGACTTCAGAGTGCTCAGGCAGTTAGATAGTGAGGTCCCCTGGGAAAACATTTTTGCAGGTGCTGGGGTCCATCAGTGTTGGTCACTTTATAAACATCCCCTGCTAAGGACACAGGAGCAGCCAGTTCCTAAATGCTGGAAGTCAAGTAGACAAGGCAGAATGTTTTCTTGGATGAACAGGGGTCTTCTCTTAAAAATAAGGCCGAAAAGGGAGGTCTATGCCAAGGGAAGACAGGAAAAATACAGAGAATCTGCTTGCCACTGTAGGGAGAAAATTCGTTCAGTTGGAGTTGAAGCTGATCAGAAATATATGAGACAATTAAAAGAGTTTTTTGAAAACTATTAATGGCAAAAGGCAGTATAAAAATAACTGGCCTGTTAGAGGATGAGAATGGTCATGAGAATGGCAGAGGTGTTAACACATTCTTTGCCTGTCTTTAACACAGGTGACAGACCAAGGGAGTCTCAGTGCCTTGAGCTGGAGTACCATGACTACGAGAACAATCAACTCCAAGTCAACCCTTAAACTGTGGGGGATCTGCTACTCCAACTGGATCTCTGCAAAGCTATGGGATGAGATCACAAAACCTCTCTTGGTAGGTTTTGAGCTGTTTAGGGAATCCAGAGAGGTCCCAGCTGACTGGAAGCTGGCAACTGTTGTCCCGATTTTGAAGGAGGGTGAGAAGGAGGACCCTGAATGCACAGGAAAAGAGCAGGTCAGCCATGTTCCTGATCAACAGAAAATTTAGGTCTCTAGTCTAGTCTCCTGCTTACCTACTGACACATGAAAAAATACAGAGGAAAAATGAGAGGAAATGACAATCCTCATGTGTTAAAGAAAATAGCACTGTGAGGTGAGGCATAAGTGACTATTTAGCCATATTGACTACAAGGAGACAAACCTGTTCAAGAGAACTCCAGCAGTGCTCTCTGGACTATGATGAAACCACATGCAATCTTCTGTTTCTTCAGCTTTTCAGGTTCTTCTGGGTTTGCTTGTTAAGTCAGCATTTTGTGTACTTCTCCCGCCAGGTTGTTCTGAGCAGACCCTGAATTTCTTGTGTTTACTGCTACATCATCCCTGAGTTATAGAAATTAATATGAAGTGCTCAGAAAGGTAGAGATTCTCAGAACACCTTGGGATTACCCTGAACCCCAGGACTGGGCTGTGAAAAGAGGTTGTGTAAGCTGCAGGGGAGAATATTAACAGGCCAAAACTGACAACAGTGTTTGCATGGTCCCAGAGCCATCAGGTTTGGAAGCATGTAAGGCCTATAATTTGTATTTAACATAGCTAATTAACTTCCCTTGCTTGGACCTCTGCAGGAACTTAACACCTTCATTTAAATAAACTGAACAATAAAGTATATATTATCTAGCAAAAAAGTATTATCTAAAAAAAAGTATTATCTAACAAAACCCAACAGAACAGCGTGGGGACTGACACCCCTCTACAGATGTTTGCCTCTATGGAGAGCTGTCTGTCTTACTTCTGAAGGAATTATTAAACATGATGAATTCTGGATGAATTCTTTTCAGATGAAAACACCTGTGTTTTCTGTTCACTTCAGAAACTCCCAAGGCAAAGTATGTTCCAGCCAGTCCATCCAGTGGAACTCGGCATTGTGTCACATCACATTCTGATAAAGTGCATATCCTTTGAACTGAATTGGTTATTTTCTGCTTTGTTTTACTCATTCCTGGTTAACCAAGCATTACTGGGAGAACTAACAAACAATGGAGAAACTTCAAAACCTTGTTTTAAAGCCAAAGTGTTGTATGCAGCCTACTTAGATTTTATATAGGGATTTTGAAAGCAGAAGAATTGGAGTTTTATTGCAGGAAAAAGTGTTTATCCTATTTAGGCTGCACACCTGTAGTGGAGCTATCACCATGCTTTGAGAGTTCCTTACTTTCACAGCATTATTTCAGTGCACGTCAGTAATTTTGTCATGCATCTACATAGTCGGATCCTGTTTATCCCATACTAATACTATTTTGAAGGATGAAATGTCCTCTCTATCACCCTATCTGTCCTGTGACTGAATGTAATGCAGTTAGAACAAGATGATATTCAGATACCTCATTTCCATTTACTAAACACATCTTACAAGGGAGACCACAAAACTTCCAGTTCCCTGTCTTCCATCTGACTGCATCTTTGTCACTAAGTATGTTTAAGTAGTGGTTTTACTGCAATAGCCCCAAAGTACAAAGAATAAAAAATAGCACTGTGAGGTGCTTAGTTAGATATTGAGACAATGGAGATCAATATGAGACAGCTGCATGCTGCATTCATTCCTGCTGAGCAGACCCTTTTTGTCTGAGGTTCCAGAGAAATTGCAAATTGCTCAGCCAATGACTGATGTTCCTGAAGAAGGGAATTATTTACTAGTGAATATGTGACACTGATATTTTTAGTCTCTTGCTATTAATTGTGGAGAGAAGAGTGCTTTTCCTTCCATGAAATAAAATAAAATAAAATAAAATAAAATAAAATAAAATAAAATAAGACTTTTCTACAACAGCAACAACTATAACGAAAGTTGTATTTTATGCCCAATAGGAGGATATAGGAGCAGACACATCTGTCAGGCCTGCTCCTTCATTCCCAGTAAGGATGTTAACAGAGAGACTTTATTGCAAGTGCTCCTATAGCCTTTGTAAAATACATTGTAGGAGAGAAACATTTGCAAGGCTTATCTTGCTTGAAGAAGCTTCCCAAGGTCTGTATTAAGAGTAATTTTGAATTATTTGATGAAGCAGTGTTTGAGAGCCAGTCTTCAAGTGCAGACTTAGCCTCAGCAGGGTTGAGTATTGTTACAGACCATTGTCCCTTAAAGTGGAATCTCAAATTGCCACATGGCTATCCAGGAAGCTGTCCTTCTGTTGCTGCTTCCAGGCAATGGAGATAATTCTCTCCAATGTCATTCTCTAAAGACTTGTGGTGCAGTTAAAAAGATCATAGAATTATATAATGGTGAGGGTTGGAAGGATTTTGAAGATCATCTAGTTCTAACCCCACCCTTCCATGAGCAGAGACACCTTTCAGTGGACCAGATTGCTCGGAGCCCCATCCAGGCTGGTTTTGGTTACTTCCAGGAATGGGTTTCCAGCACTTTTTTAGGCAGCTTGTCCAGTGCCTCACCAATGAAAAGAACTGCCAGCCTTCCTGGCTTCTGTCCTTCATGAAGACATTTGTAGGGCAAGGTTTTGCTCAGATTGCCAGTTAGAAGTCCTTCTGCTGATAAAAGGGAGAGGGATAGCTTGTCTCGGTATAGGCAATCATGAAACTGCTCAGCATTATGAAGACTGAAGTGCAACTGGGAGAATTCTGGAGAAGTAGAAGATAAATGGACTGAAATGCTTAGAGAAGAAAAAGTCCCTTAGGGCCAGACAGCAGCTGAGTGTGGAAGGTTGCAAAGTCCATGCAAGACTAATTTTAAATTCCCAGCTGCAGTTCCATTTTGTGTCTGGTCCTTAGAGTCTAATTTTTCTTGCCTTTTAAAGGATTTAGATCAAATCAGCAGAAGTTTAAAAAGCTGAATTTTACTCTCTGCTGTTACCTTTTATGTTTTTCAGAATTATTTGGACTTTTTAACAATATTTTTGTAAAGTGTTGGTATCAGTGACATCTGTACTGAGATAGATCCCTGTGCTTTTATTCTTCTAGATTTATATTAAAAATTTTATGTATTAGCTCAAAAATATTTATGAATTCTCCTTTGGCCTACTTAGTTTCTTTTTACTAACTGCACAGTGCCCTGCAGCTTTAATAATATACTTTCACCTAAAGTGAATATATGTGAGCAAAAAAATTATATTAGCATATTAATGCATCAGTAAGTTGAACCTTAACTCAATTTCCCTGTCTCTCTTCACTGTCTAATGGGAGTGATTTTTTTGTATGTGTATATTTGAATGACTTTTTGGTTACTTAAGTTGTATTTTTCATTCTAAGTAGCTTTTCTGATTATTATACCTTTTGGAATGTATTGTTAGCAGAAAAATCAGCACATTGAACAGGATGAGTGGTGACAGAAGAAAGACTGATAACAGGGTAGCTACACTTTGCTTCTGCCATCATCTGAAAAAACTGAAATATAGTATTTCCCTGCTTTTCAGTTGTGCATCCAAACAATGTAAGGATTAGGAGATGCTCAGATGTTATAGTGATTATCAGTAAAGAGAACTGTACAAACAAAATGTGTGATGTCACAAAACCAAATAACTTATTGCAGAGAATGATTGCATACATCGATTACGTGCATGTTAAGCAATACATTTTTAATGCACACAATTTTTGAATGCAACAATGCAAATTAAAACCGAATCAAGGGTGAGAGGCTGGGCCAAGTTTACAGGGAATTTTTCTTTTCTTTTTTTCTCATATGGATGATTGCTTTTGAGATATATATATATGTATGTTAATGAAGAATTATATTATTTAAAAAAAAAAATCCTTCACATAATCATTTTGTCTTAAGAGTGCTTAATCTATATAAAAGTGACAAGCTCCTAGGAAGAAATGATCTGTGGCACTGTTATATAAATTCAACTAACCTGCTGAGACATTTTATTCTCCTAAAACACCAGAAAACTCTATTTTTGCTATTACTTTTGACAATGATTCCTTGAGCAATCGTAATCACTCATTCGTGACAAATTGGCAGTCAGCAGGATCCTAAATCAGGATTCACAACATTGTATGGTAAATTATTATACAATTTAAGTGTGTTAAAAATAGAATCAAGTTCTAGTTACTGAAATGTTTAAAATAACAAGTAACTCACTAGAAGTATTTCTTCTAGATTTAACATTTGTGCTTCTGCACTAACAAGATTACAAAAGCATTTTTTATCCTGTGCGATCCATCAGAACTGAGATATTTTATATGCTGCAGAAATTAACTTTAACTAGTGGTGTGCAAAGAAAAAGTTTTCTTACCGCTTAGCCTGACAATGTTTTTCCACACAGCAGCCTTCACAGCTGCTCCAGGTACTTCAGTTTTCAGATGTTGTGTCTGATCATGGCAATTCAGCCTAATCCAAATATGTATCAGTCATGCAAGCAGATTGCTCTTTGTTAAGGTTCACTCAAAAGACATGTCATTGGGAGTAGCATGATGAACAAAAGGTCATCAAGAGTGAATGTTATTTTTTTCAGAACGTTACTGAGAAAACTCTGGAGGAACTCCAAGCTAAATCTTTGTTTCCCTAAATGATATTAGGATAGTTGCTCTTACACAGCACGAGAGGGGAATTTCCTTGATAGACAAATGGTGCCTCAGCAAACTGAACGTGACAAATAACTGGCAAGGAAAGAATTGGCAAAAGTAGGAAGCAGAGAGCAGATTAACACTTAGCACAGGGAAGAAGAAAAGGGAGGACCTTTACACAGCTAGCAGCAAAATTAAAGGGTGAAGAAAATAACCCAAATTTCTACCCAAGACTGTGTGGGAATGCTTCCTATTTCCTACCAGAGCAGGATTCTTGTGCATCCATCTGCTAAAATGCTAGGAAATCATGAAATCAATTTTGTTGTTGTGTTCTATTATTAATCTGAATCCAGATTAATCATGCTCAGCTAGGAGATGATCTCCTATCAACCTTAGCATCTCACCCAAGCTTGTGGTGACTTGTGTCTTGTACAACGCTCCAGATCAGTTTTGTTTTCTGTCACTCATGGGCTGTCTTCTCATCAGTGAATCACAATGAAACCAACTCAGATGCCTTTAAGGCATAGTTGGAGATGTGAATAGTGCAAAACAACATACACTCATCACTGAGTAGGTTGTGTTTTTCATCCTCTGCTGCCACCATCATAAATGCTGGATAATGGGGTGATTAAGCCACTTGAGCTTTGGCCCGGTTTCCCAACTCAAAGGTGTTTTTGCTTCTGTCTTTAGCTCTGCAGGAATCATCCCGTTTTCTCCTCCTCGTACAGCCATAAAATACTTATCTGTTTCTCTAGCACATTCTCTACTTTTCTGCCCTTCTTAGTTAATTTTTTTCATGCTGGGTCTGTGAAGATAGAAGCTACCCTTGATTGACCTTTCAACTCATTATTTACAGGAGCTCATTTTTTACCAACTGCTTTTCTCTATCAGAATAATTTTGTTCAAACTAAGACTCTTCAATCCATGTGCGGAAGTATTTTTTGTGTCTTTCAGGAAGAACACTTTTACCTGTTTCTCTGTTGACCATTAGTGTCTTTGAAACATGTATTTACACACATATGCAAAGAAAGCAAGCAATCTTTACTTACAAAACTGCAGAGTGTTATTGTCAGTATCCCTTGCCCGAGAACATGCTACTTCACCCAGAGATTGACTGTTTTGTCAACTTTTTCCTAAGGGTCCCGACTTTTCAGGTTCTGTGTAGCTCATCCACCTAAAGATGTTTATCAGGAGACTTTTGAATTAAAAGGCCACCAGATGGCGGCAGAGGATAAACAGTAGGAATGGTCCAGTGCATTGTCTGAGAATTCTGGGATCAAAGTTAGCTCCATTTTATCTTTTTTTTTTTTTTTTTTTTCCATAATAGTCTTGTGTTCTTCATTTATGCTTAAAACTTATTGAAAAGCTATTCTAGCAATTTTTTTTCTAATATGGGTAGAAAAAATTTTTCGCTGTTATTTATCTTGAAAGTGCAATGTAGATTTATGTCCTTATTTTAAATCGCCTTATGCCATTTTAGTTTGGTTTGGTTTTTTTTTCTCCCCCACTGTGTTTGCTACTGTCAGAGAGAGACATAAAACACAGACCTGAAGATTTGCCAATGGACACCAGGAATGAGATTAGATTTTCATGGTTTCACTGAAGTCTATAAAACTTCTGATTCTTAAATTATAGAAGGCAGTGTTTATCCCATCTCTTCCCTTCACTTTTTTTTTTTTTTCCCTCTTACTCAAGTCTTCAGTGTAAGATTTCCATTTGGTGTGCCTTTTATTTGAGAAGTGGTGTTTCAAACCCTTTTTGTGTGAAGTAGCTTCCTTGGAGAGCAGCAGAGACAGGAGGCTTCCAGGCAGGGAGAATTTCTATGTGTGGAGCCCTCTCCTGTGAGCTGCACTCTGCACACTCTCAGACAGCAGCAGTCCCTGGCCAAAACCCGTGTGAATACTGACACCAAGCTTGTAATTATCCTCAAGTCCTTCTTTCTAGGAACCATCTGCCAGTGGCATTTTACAAAGCTTTGCAGCACAGATACTCAGGAAAACTGCTTGTGTGCTTGGAGACTTTGAGGAATCACAAGGTGCTTCTGTCTGCTCCTTCCATGCAGACTCTGGTATGTTCCGTGACTCCTCACTCCAAGCTCCAGCTGCTTTTTCTGCATTTCGCCCCCAAAAGGGATGATGTGCTTACTGCTAAGTTAAAATGCATTAAATATGCCACTAGTATTTTTCCATGTTGGCAGTTACAGTAGTTGCCATGGGAATGTCAAATCATGTAAATGGGTGAAGAGGCAGCTCACAAAACAGTATAGATTAGAGATGTGGGCCACAGTATTAAAAACATGTACAAACTGTCTTCTGTACATAACCACACCATCTTCTGTCACTTAGAGACTTCAGGAAAATAAATTGATACTTCTCTAGACCTGTTTTATAAATGAGTGTCTTAAATAAATAAAGCATTTAACTGTGATGAGTAATCTCAGTTCTTTAATAAAGGATGGAGTTATGCTAATTGAACAGCAAAGTTGTTTGTCAGGGATGACAGATATCTGCATACTTCATTTATTCCATTAATTCATTTTCTGCAGCATATAATTACGATCCCTTGCACAAGTGACAGAATCACAGATAGCATTTCAGTGCAGGGCTATATATCTATTTTGTTATGATCAGTGAAGTATAGCAGTTATATCATTTTTATCAGGAGCATGCTGAGAATAACCGGAGGAGAATTCTAATCATTATGGACTTGTAAATCTTCCATTTATTCATTAAGCAGCTTATGGACGGACGTGAATTTATTTTAAAATAATATTTTTTTCTTTTGTTAGTTCTCAGGAATTAAAATTCGTAGAAAGACTAGCACTAGGAAGTATGAGAGGCATTAAACTCAATAATTCTTAAGCAGTAAGGGAAATAGAACCTCTTTGTAAAGGAAGTAATTATGGAAAAGGTGTAACTTATATTTTAGCTTATACCATGGAAAAAAATAAGTTAAATTCCACCCATGTTGACCAACATGTTTAGTTTCAGTTTGGTTTTTCTCATCTCTAAAATGTTGCTTATTTCATATTGAGATTGTTCTCTTATGTATGAATCATCTAAATTAGAGCAGCTGAATAGATGTCCGCCTCGCCCTAATCACAGAATGTTCTTTCTCACATTCTGTAAACAAGCTCTGTTTTTCAGTATTCTGCAAAAGTTACTGTAAAAGATAACTTTCTTCCAGATAGGATGGGATTAATTCCTTAACACAGAATCTGAACATCATTTCAAGGTATCTTTCTATTAAATCTGTGTGCAAGAGGAAGGAATTAAACAATGGGTGAACTTGGTAAAAGGGAGATATCATGTCCTTTGCCTATACTTTGCCTATATTTTGATTTCAGTAAAAGATTATATGAGTTTAGCCAGAATATGTGTGGTGTAGATATTATCAGATACATATACGTGAATTAAATGTAAAATTCACCAACCTCAGGCATTAGACCTTCTAATACAAGAATCAGTTATTGTGTCCAGGAGAATACAAAAGGCTTATTTTTGCCAGATAAATATTTTCTAGAATTGCTCAACACAACAATTCATTTCAGACAAGAACAAAATCACAGTGGGCTCTGAATGTAATAAAAATTACCACCAGTTTTTATTAATGTCTAAAAATCTGAAATTTAAGTGATACCTTCAGGTTAAAATATACTTTTAAATAAAGGGATGAGTTTTTTATGATAAAAATCATACACTATGTCATGACTGCCCATCATTTTCTAGATGCGAATCACTTATAAATGACAGAGAAAAATGTGCACCATGTTTTCCATGCATCTAATATTATACTAACTGACTTCATCAGTATTTGTAAAAGAATGCTGTGTCTAGTGCAGCCAGGTGAGTGTCTTTAGCATGCATAGGAAATATCTTCTGTGCCAAGATTTGGATAAATTTTATTTTAGAACCAGTGCAGGAATTTCCAATATTTTATATTTTTGGTGACCTCTCATGTAGAATATCAAATATCTTCTGAACTCATATACAACATGAGCTGGCCTCTTTTGTGTCAGCCTGTAAGACAGGAAAGATGTTTCTTGCTGAAAGATGTTTGCTCTCCTCAGACTATCAGAAAATGACTTGCAGATTCTGCATTTGAAGGTAAAAGACTGAACTGGGGGTGTTTTTAATACAAAATGGCCAAATGCACTGAATTGCTGAAACAATTCTTTTCATGTTTTGGCGGGATTTTTGAACCAGATTTAAACTTGTGAGCAACTTTTAAATATGTACTGAAAACAGAAAATTGGAGGTTATGACCACTGACTCTGTGGTTTTTGACCATGAATAAATCAGGTAGTTTCTCTGTGGTTTAGTTTATTGAGCAATATAATGAATACATAATACTAACTGTATAATTTCATAATAGAATATGAACTGCAGCTTATTATGAAATTATATAGCATTTTATGAAGTATTATGAAGATTTACAATTATTTCAGAACTTTTTTGCACTTAATTATCCTTGGAAAATGTATTGAGATAGGGTATGTCTTTTCTCATTTTGTAATGAAGTAAATAAAGAAATCTCAGTGTTTATAATGAAACATTCAACTATTAATCATTAGGAAATGAAGAATTGTATAATATTAAATCTTTTGCTATTAGCCTCATATAAGAACATTTTACTCTTTTCATCTGAATGACTTACAAGAGGCTGTTGTGGGTATTTTTCAGCAAAAATAATCTGATGATTTGCTGCCCTGCATGGTAAACAGATGTGAAATAAATTCTCAGCCATATATTTCTGGGTTGTGCTTTAATGTGGCAAAGAGTAGCTTCTGAGGAAACCTACAGAGATGAAAAACTCATCAGAACCTCCTACTATATCTTAAACAATACAATTAAAATTACAAAATCCTCCTTGATAAATTATCAAATTTAAAAAAAAATAGAATATTTGGAGATGCCCTTGCAGACAATTTTGTGTATTTTCTGTGTATTATAATTAGTGTTAATTGGACAGAACAATGAAATATCTTGGGTTTACATAATTTCAAGTGCTAAAAATAGCACATGGAGAAACCTTCCCAAGTGCTTTACCTTCAGTTATGTATATATTACATAAAAATATGCAATAAATGCCATCAATAAACATTTTGCACTATGCACAGATGTTCTTGCTGTTTTAATAGTTGTGTTACTAATTACATTACACTTGGGTACCAATTCAATGAATTTTGTTTTAGAATAAGAGTTCTCAATTACACAGGCAAAATAACATTCATGCTTCACTGGAACTGAAAGGCTAGGGAAAATATAAAATGTACACAGTATCAACAGCAAAATTTATTTTACATAATTAACTTAAATTGATTTTGCTGCAATGTGTTAGACTATTTTCTGGTGGCTAATGTCAAAGGGAATAGATAACCATATGACAAGACATAGGACCATAGTCATTGCTTCTTTTTTCTACTGGTAAGTGGCATAGATGTCTTGAGGAGCATCAGTTGTTAATAAACAATCTAACTTTGTTTTAATTATTCAAGAAATAAGAAGCTTCTGAAATTTGCAGATAATGAGCAAGCTACATTCATTTTAGTGACCCTCTCTGGATGTATTTTGGGAAAGCAAAGTGCTTTTGAAATTTTAAGCATGTGTGCAACTTCCTCTGTTGTGATATGATAATTCATAAAATTAGACATGTTCTTAAATTCTCTAGTGACTTGGGCCTGCATGTTGTGATCTCCTATGGTGAACAGCTTAAGGCTACAGAAAATCATCAAAGAAATTACAAAATGAGCAGAATTTCTATTACTTTGATCAGGGAATAATAGGGGAAACCAGAATGAGAGCTGTAACATTTATTTGAAGTAGTGGGAGGACAACTGTAGATTATGTGTATTACATATTTATCACTAATGTTTTTCTCAGCTATGTTTATTTGCATTTTCATTTTACATGTGTTTTTGTTATTCACAGGAATCTCAGGAAAAAGATTTGTGTGACACAGTATGTCCTCAGATTTTAAATGCCATTTATTCTTTGAAAACGCTACAATTTCAACTGCACTTCTTAGTTAAGCCTTTATATGTTACTACATATACTAGAAAACACATTTCCCATGTGTTTGAAGCTTTTAAAAATGGACAAATTACTTTATTATATTTATAAAATTTGGTGAATTTCTATGTTTAAATATTGATTACATATTTGATAAGTAAATTGAAATTTTGGTTAGAAAAAGGGAGATGAATCAGGAGAGAAGGGAAGTGGATGGGACCATTCAACATGGCCCTTTAGTTGCATAAACTTGTCAAACTGCTTCCTTCTTGCCCCCCTTATCTGATCTTCTCTAGGGCTGCTGCCAGCTGGAACCTCTCAGTCCCCAGTGACACACAGCCCATGTTCTGCTGCTGCTGCTGCTGTCCTGAAATATGCCTCAGACACTGCAGGTACAAGCACAGCAGCCGGGATCTTTTAGTAGATCAGTAGCTTTTAGTCTACTAAAAATCTAAAATGCTTTGCAGAAGTGAATTCTTGATTCATTTGCTGACTCAAAGTATGTGGGATTAATCATGATATCTCCATCTCAAAACACATTTGAACTTTGTTGTGCTGTAGGTTATACATAGCGTGTGGGTAAGGTTGTCATGGTTTATTAACAGTGGCTCATACCAGGAGGCTCTTTTCTCCCCTTTTCTCCCCGTGTCTTCATCCTGCAGAGTGTCTGCCTGTGCCCCTTGCTTTCTCTCAGACTCCAGCTGTCATGAAGTACTGAGGAATCAGAGGCACAGCTGCAGGAGGCGTAGCAATGGGTGATTTACAGCCAGCACTGTTAAAGTCCTTTCAGGGAGCTTGAATATTTTCCAGGACATTATATAAATGGGAATTTTTGGCATTCAAAGCATCAATAACTACTGCAGAATTTAGATACATTAATAACTGGCATGCTACCAGCTCTAAAATTGCTTATTAGTTTGGTCTAATTGTTTTATAGTATGAATTCTGGGAACACAATCTGATAAAAGTAGTGAATAAGATACCTGTGAGAAGTGATGCCATTGTGCAAGTGCTTTTGATGACAGTGCATGCTGTGGAATTTTTGAAATTCACTTATGAAAGTGAATCTTACAAGTTTAATATATACTCATGGAAAGAGCAACATTGAGAAATATAGGTTTGTGGGAGTGCAATAGCGAGTTGCTTGCTCTAAGCTGATAGTGAGTTCTTCACTAAGTCTTGAGGCAGAGTTGCTCAATCCATACAGTCCCTATCCTGTCTGATTGTGATCTGTTTAAACACTGACCACGAGACTTCTTGCCTGGGCTGGGATATCTGCTGACACATCCCACAGGAGTTGTGGAGGGGCACCGAAATCTCTTTTGATAAAGGAGTTTGGAAGATTTGACTTTGGGAATTAAGGAACAGCTGTTCAGTACTACTCTAGTGAAAAGCTGTCTTGTCTTTGTAAACATCAGAATGCAAATAATAAGCCAACTAATAGATGTCAGAGGCAGGAGATGAGCAGCTAATTTCATGTCCTATATATTAGCATAATTAGTTGTGATTTATTACAGGAGCCAAGCCCAAAACTCCTTCACTGTGCAGTAAAATAGTGTTCACTGTCTAAAAGAGGTGCCTAAGGTGCTGATGTTAAACACCCACAGCAGCAGTAGCACTCCTTCATTGGCTGTGTAGCAGGGATTGGTTTGTAACCTTGGCTTTGACATCCATGTTTAAGATATTGTACAACTCAGTAGAATGGTCTGAAAGTGATACAGACTTCTAAGAATATAAGAAAACCATAACTCTTTGTATTTTATCTTTAAATTATTTAGGCTAAGGAAATAAAAAGAAACTTGTAGACAGAAAAGCAAAGTGATACAAAAGTGAGAAAAACAAAAAGAGAAACATAACTGCAACTTCCAAGGGGCATGTCTGGGAAAGTAATTTTGACTGCAGGTAACACAATGTCTATCTGTTTTCCCATTTCGAAATATAGGTTTATAACAACTAAAAAGGTACTAAATAAAAGTTATACTCTGAGGTGGGCTCCTTTTCTTTTTCTGAACTGGTTTGCATTTGGAGGTTCATATCTGCAGATGTTTTGAAATCTTTACTATTTGCTTCTAGAAAAGGTATCCGAGTTTGGATTTCCTCTCTAGTGAGCTATCCATCTGTAAGTGATTTCTAATGTAGAATTATCTTGTGATCACTGATCTTCAGGTAGAAACAAAATATATATTTCTTTCCCATATAAATTTATATGCTTTATTTGTAACACATTATTCTTCATTATTTGTTTCACACATTTACAGTTTTATATGAGGTACTTTTGTTTTGCTACTATAAAACCTGTTTTCTCAGAAGCTGTCCTTGAAATCTCTTGGTTCTGAGTTCATGTCTGGGTATCAACAATGAACAGTCAGTTTTTGGCAGTCCTAGATAATGCCTTGTCTGAATCACTCAGCCACCACCTACATAGGTGACCTAGTAGTCATGCTGACTAAATAGAGCATCAAGCTGTGGGTGTTGTCAGCATGGCTCAGAATAACTGTTGATGTCTGGGTGTAGTTCAGGGAGCCTGTTGTGTTTTAATCTTAAATTATTCATACACTTGATCTGTAGCAAGACTCAGAAATATCTGCAGCTCACAAAGCAGAAACAGCTATTTCAAATTCCCAACACAAAGACTTGTGGCTTGTTTTGTTTCTAGGTTTTTGGATGATGGTTTGTATTAAATTAGAACTAGCTTGATTTAAGTTCTTTTTAGGGAAATACATGCTATTTGTTGTAAATTTTTAATAGCAAAAATGCCAGAACCTCTTCAGAAACTAAATGGCATTTTTCAGAAACAACTGTTACTGAAAATTCAGGAATAAGATGGTAGATCTTTTACTAGTAGTCTTTTACTAGTGAGAAGTTGATGCAAATGGATATCTTGTCTGATGGAATGAAAACAGCAAAGCTAAGAGTGAAGGAAAAGCAGAAATGGCATATATATATATATATATATATATATATATATATAGTGTTTTTTTCAGTAGAAAAAATTTACCTGCTTTGTTGTTCAAAAAGTCACTAGGTTCATGTTAGGAAGATTATTTCTTGCTGCAGAGGAGCCCAATCTTTGTGTCACAGAATGACTCTTGGATTGCCTCTATTCATATGCTGATGTTCTTCAGGTATTGACCAAATCCCCAGACACAAATATCGAGTGTAGGATGAACACTGCTCTGAAAATCATTAAATACTACCTGGCAAAACTATTGAAGCCAGGTCAGAGCAGCCATTTCCCACCTTTGTGAGCATGACCATTTGTACATGTAGAGAACTGCCAGTCCATATCTTTGCAATGTTTCTACTGCCAAGTGTCTACCATAAACATCACAACATCTTTCCAAACACTCTAAATATAAGGAGCCAGAACCTGGCAGACTGGTAGCAGCTGGTTCATATTCTGCAAGCTGCCTTCATTGCTGTAATAGTTGTATTGCCTAACTTGCCTATAACAGACCACCCATTCAGTGTGTGCTGCCTCCTTCTGAAAGCAAGGAGAGTGTTTTAATCAAAATACAGCTCACTATAAATGCATTAATTTCTTAAGCAGAACTTTGCATTGCAAAGCTGTTGAATGTGTATAAGTTCTTGTAGCTGCTCAGGTGCTACAGCATTTGTGGTTAGCTCTTGATTTACTTCTGTGTTGTTTTGTGAGCACTGCTTTTTTTTATTTCCCATTTGCACCAGACACTGAAATAACTGTGAGAATAATTCACTGTGTCATGCATTTCATGAGGTGTCTTTTTTCTATTTTCCCATTTGTCAATTTTTCTAAGCTGGCAATTTTTCTAAGCTTTGTGAAACTATTTGCCCATAACTCCTACAAATGATGCCTGGTTCAATATGTCTTTGTTACTTATGCTATTTTTTTTGTATGTTCCAAATGCATGCTGTTTTGCTTTTGGTATATTGTATGCTAAGCCAGATGAGCATAACTAGCAGAATGAAGTTTTGCATGCAAATATGTTTCAGCTCAATTGATCTGGAAGCATTCCTGACAGCAAGCTCATTTCCTAGAACAAGCATAGAGAAGAAGCACAATGAGAAAATGTAGTTAAAATTATTTTCCTTTAAATGTTTTGTATTACTAGAAAATGACTTTTAAAGTAAAACTTCCAGTCCACCACAATATCACTTCATTTTTCTGGTTTTCATTTTCTTTCCAGTACCATTCCAAGGCTTTATCTGTCTCTAAGCTCTTAATGCTGAAGCTAACCATGAGTGTCAAGTGAGTATGATATGTGGCCCACCAACAAGCAGGAAATTCTTCTCAGGGGAAAACAAACCTTTTTTTCAAACAACTCTTCCTTTTGGCAGTGCCTTTCAAACTCTGCTGAAAGAGTTTAAATTCCAGGCTTTGCTTCTCTCAGCCCTGACCCTCACCCCAATCCTGAGACTTCAGCATAGCTATAACCTGAGAGTTGCCCATTCACACAAAAAAGTTCTCAAGGCAGAAAATTTTTGCAGCCCACTTCTTTCCTTGGCCACTTCTGTCCAACTCCATTTCTGCTCCAGCTTTAGGCTTTGGCTCCAATCTAACTTTATCCCTTATCCTAAACCTAGGGCCTCATCTAAGCATTAGTCAATAGTAACAGCTTTGGTCCAGGCGACAAGGGTGTCAGGGGAGGAAAACTCTATCCAGCCCACCACTGCATTTGGAAGCTCCTGTCCAGTGCAGCCCTAGGTCTTGTGTCTTTCTGAACCTTAGCCCTAAAACTAAGCACTCTCCTGAGAAGAGATGTTACAGCTCACAGCCCTTTGCCATCCCCTTTCTAGCCCCACTTCAGCTGCAACTCTAACATTTCAGTCTCTCCTAAAGCTTGGCCAAATCTTAAACTCATCCCTGGCCTTAAGCTTCAGCTCATTGTTTTTATCCAACACTTTCAGTGATGCCCAAATTAAAGATTTCTCTCAGCGGGCATTTCCCAGCTTTCACAAGGCTCCTCCTGTAGTTTTGTTTGTACTGTGGTAGGTCCAGACATCCCTGCTCCAACAATCACCTCTGAGACACTGGCCACCTACTAGAGAAATGGTATCGTGATCTCAGGTAACTCACTGCCCGTTTGAAGCACAGAGAATAAATACATGCCATTTTTAATTAATATGATCAAAACACTGATAATTGGAGAAAGCTGGGAAGGACCAAGAGGGGCTGAAGGACTTGAAAAACTTGAGCCTTCAAGAGGTTAAAGCACCTTACTTTGAACATAAGCTGTCTGGTCAGTCATGTAGAAGGCCCACAGAAATCGGAAATATTACAAACTAAATTAAATAAGCAAAAGTTGAGGACGTAATATGAACTTTCACCATAATCTCTGCTTGTACTAACTGGGCATGCATAGTAGTGACGAAAAAAATATACCAACATTTTATAAAGATATGCATTATATTTTCTGTTATTTTATGCAAGTTTCATTTTATTCCCAAGGATAACAGAAGCATAAAGGAGAACTTGTTCACTAGTTCTAGTAAACTAGGCAACACTTGAGACAGAATTCCTGTGGCTCCCAAATGCTCAGGGAAATATTTCAGTTGTTGATGCTCTTTTTGGGCATATAAAAGATGTCTTTTACTAATAGATCACTCCTACTCAGAGAACTTCCTTTTTTTTTTTTTTTTTTTTTTTTTTTTTTTTTTTTTTTTTAAGCCCAGAAATAAGCTGTGAAAAATTGCTTTGGAAATTAGCAAGAGCTATTAATACTCAAGGGCAAGATGAAGTTTCTTTTTCTGTGGCCATTTACTAGTTTAATAATATTTCTTACAAAAATATGGAATCCTGCAGTGACTGTCAAAAGCTCTTTCCTACTCACCTGCAAGACAGGGAAAAAATAAAATAAATTTCCTAAATATGAATAACACTTCTCTAAGAATGATTCATGCATGTATTTATCTTTCCATTGTTGGGATCCATAATGGTGGGGGGAGTGTTATTTCATTGCTTGTATCTTTTCATCTGAAAGCCTGCATAGAAGACTTTGACTCTAGTTTTTGAAAGTTATCAGTTGGCATTTGGCAATGATATATATTTCCAATGAACAGGCATGTTTACCAGACTTCCAGATTTCTTTTTTTTTTAAAGAGTAGCAATATATCTACTGATTAAAAAAAAAAAAAAAAAAAAAAAAAAAAAGTAAGATATATTTGAGAATGCTAAATGGCTCTTTATAATAAATACATATGAAAATGAAATTAGCAGGAAACAGGGCCAAAAACAAAGGCAATGGGTAATCTTAATTAGCCATTTAATCTTTCGATAGTAATTTCCTACAGAAGATGTTTTGTCTCCATAATAAGCCCACTAACACTATATTAATGGAAACAATTTTTTTAAAAATTGGTTTTTTAAAACTGGTTTTAAACTGGTTTTTAACAGGTTTTTTATTTTTACAGAATGGAGTTTTTTATTATTATGCCTTCACTGATGCATGCAAAAATTATGAGTTATTAGAGATTCTCATTCTCTTTTTCTCAAAATATTCCTCACTGTATTTTTTGTCTTAAGCTACAATAAAATCAGGTCAGAATTTCCTGTTCTAACTTCATTCGTTTATGTTATTTATTACTTCTGGAAAGTAATGTAAGCACCAAGAGACCATCTATGGCATTTTAAGATCACATTAGAGATCCGATGGAAACCTGTTTAAAGATAAGTTATGATGTTGAAAATGAAGGTGTTACATAAGTGCAAATTTTCATATTTATAAGATTCTTTCCTTTTTTTTTTCTTCATTTAGGCTATTATACTTTCTAAAGTTTCTTGTTCTTTTGGATGTAAATTTTATTGATTTTTTTTAAATAATATTTTTCCAGTTACTTCAGATATCAACATGAATGACTAATGCCAAGTGATTAGTTAGGTGATTGAATATTAATCTTATGGCCACTATTATTCTCATCAACAGTACCAGAACTACCAAAACACAAGGTTTAGAAACTATAGCAGATTTCTTGAAATATTTCAAAGGCTGAAAGAAAAATAGTGTTACTACTGGATCTTACATTGCCTTTGTGTTAGTGACTGACAGTATTACATTGTTAATTTTGCATACTGGTACTACTCAGTCTTGCTAGCTTAGCATTTCCTTGCATGAACTGTAGGGATGAAATCTTTAGTTTATATTGTAAAAGTCTCTTGGTACCTGGCAGCCTCAGAGAACACTTTCTGGTATCTACAAAGCTGGTGCTGTTCATGTTCTATTTAGTGGTGAGCATGATTCCATATATTCTGTATTCTGATTTTCACTGTCTCAACATATTTCTCATAAGAATTGGGTAATATGTTTAAAAGATGAATTATTTGAACAGTAAATAAACATTTCTGACAGTCATAATATGGATGAACACACTGTAATATTAATATCCTGCCCAAAATCTCTTAGAGTAGCCTCACCATGGCAGAATAATGCTTTCCCCACAAAGTGCTGAATTCCGCAGATGGAAAAAAAATCAGTGAAGGAAAAAAAATTAATTGATTTTTAGCATACAAAGGAATTGTGTCACATGTTTTGAATCTTAGCCTATTTCCTTCAGTAGCACATTTTTTAATAAAAAGCATAAGTTATTTATTTTTAGTTAGAACTGAGGCAGTTATTAGCTAATTATAGTTACTGTCTAGAAAAGCATTATATTTTACTTTAAAATGCCCAAAAGACTTCAGTGTTTGTAAAATTAATCACAGGTGAAGAGATCTTCTAGGACAACAGTCAAGAATCAACAGCCTGATGTCAGATCAAGTTTATGAACTATGGAAAATCCCCAAGGAAAAGACTGGCAATGAACAGAACAGTAAGGAATTCTGGGAATATAAAGCTGCCCGTGTACTCAAATCACAACCACTTTTGATGTAATAAAATGCCAAAAATTAGGTTTTGCTCAAAGACTGGTTGCCAGTTACTGAGTGGTGTGCATGTGTTTCAGTGCCTTTGTACTGCCAAAAATAGCCAAGCTCCCAGAATAATTAGATATGAAGTGCAGGTAGATAACAGTGTTGATTTTTAAATATTTTAAAGTATTTTCAAATAAATTATTTTTCTTGTTTTCTTATTTTTCTTCAATTTAATCAGTGAAATAAAAAAAATATATTTGTGTTAAACTAAGAATGGGTAGCTTTAATTTAGCAGAAAGAGAAATCTGGTTTCACCGGAAGAAATGCTACTTTGCCTGGTACTTTAAAGATCCCTCAGATGTGTTTGAAATTGGATAAAAATCATCCTCAATGTAGATGAAAATACCATCAATCTTTGCATTATAAATTTTTAGTTCAGTTTATAAATTCTCAAAGATCATCCTCTTGAAAGCTGCTATTGCTCCCTTCTGGGGATTAACAGCTATTTAAATTTTCTTTCTTTCTGTCTTCCCACTAATATGCTAATAGTAAATCTGTACCATCTGCCATATAAACAGAGAAGTGGAAAAACCTTGACAGCATAGTCTCTCATTTAACCAATTTACATAAGTTATTATTCATAAAATTAAAAGTGTCTTTGAGTTGCTAAGAAATTTTGTGGTCATTATGTTTTTTCCCTAATCATCTACTAGTTGCAATAAGGAGACAAAATGCAGTAGAACACAGTGTGTTTGCTACTAATGAGAGAATGATATTCATCATTTTAGCAAATTGAGTAAGTAGATTAGTTGCATAAATGCTGAAGAAAATAATTTCTTAGCTTAGGGTTCATATTTGTTTCTGGCCCATGAATGGTTCGTTTATCTGGATCACAGTGTATTTATCTACACCACTGTGTATAAATCACTGTGTAATTGACAGGCATCCATTAATGACTCTGGATTCACACAAGAGCTGTGCACCTCTAAGAGAACAACTTCGATGTTGCCTTTAAAGCAGCAAATAAAATTTAAAATGTAGGAGGACAAAATTAATGGCAAATAGCATTTATTTTCAGCCTTTAAATGTACTGAAATAAAAAATAAACCCACAGTTTCTGGAAAGATACACTGTGCACTCTCTCTTTTTTTTTTTTTTTTTTTTTTTTTTTTTTTTTTTTTTTTTTTCCTAGCATTAAGCTTGTTCTGTTTCAGATTTGCGCTATAGATAGATTTAGGAAGAAATCTTTGCAAAATCATAACCTATGATCTGTAATAGTGTCATTAAGGTGGGTTGAAATATCTATAAAATAAAGGAAAAATAATTAAAATTGATTTTAAAATAAAAAGGAACTCCCATGGTAAATAGAAGAGAAGCACTACAGTATAAATTATTATTTTGTACCATCTGAAAGTGTCTGGCTGTCTAGAGAGACGTTTTGTTGTCAGTTTTACACTGACAGCTAAAATCACATTAGATTCTCAAAAAACTGATTGAATTTTGCTCTGTTAGTCTCTTTCCAGTCAAAAGAGTGAAAAGGAGTGGGCTAGACTATTTTGAATGGAAGTAAGAATTAGTAGTCCTTATGAAGAAAGCAAGCGAAAGAATGCAGAACCACAATATTTTACAGCAGTATTAGAAATTAAGAAAAGAAAATGTGCCTGTTTACATGAAAATAATGACTTTAAAAAATATTTTATTTCAAGCCAACCAATAGGGAGTCCATAACTTTAGTGGTCATATACTAATGTTCTGATTAATTTCACATTTTACTGACACCTCTGTCATCTTCTTCAGTTTATCTACGTGTCTGTCTCTCAGAATCTGTTCTTCTTGCACACCAGCTTTATAATGGACTGGTAATTAAATTTAAGGCCTTCTTTTGCATTTTAAATGTCTCACAAATGGATCCTTTATGAGGCAGGTGCTGCAAATCTGACTCTCCAATTTGTGATCAGTAATTTTATAGAGCCCAGAACAGAATGCAATTAACTACTTTGATTTCTTCCAGTTCATAGAATCCGAGAACAGGTCAGGTAGGAAGGGGCCACAGTGGGTCGTGTGTTCCAGCCATCCCAGAGCACAGAGCACGGGGTCGTGTCCATGTCCCAGGGCTCGGTCACAGCACAGTGAAGAAGATCTTTCTCATTTCCAGGGGGAACTTCCCGTGCATCAGTTCCTGCCCAGACCTGTTGCTTGTCACCACTGCCATGAGCCTGGCTGCATCCTCTGGCACTCTCTGCAGATAATTAAAGACATTGATGAGGTCCCATCTCAGTTCTCTCTTCTCCAGAACTGAACAAGCCCAGCTCCCTCAGCCTTTCCTCATAAGGGAGATGCTCCAGTATCTTAATCATCTTTGTTGTCTTCTCCTTCAACTTGTTTTGTTCTGACAAACAAACCTACACTGATCATAATAGAAGGTATTTTCAAATACCTTTAAAAGTGGATGAAAATGTTGTAAGTTCGATTCCCCGCTTGTGCTGATACTATATTACACCTCTTTCTGCTTACACTGTTGAAAGTAAAGAAAGTAAAGATTTATTCACTCTGTTTCTCAACATTCCAGACGTTCTACTGTAGTAATTTTGCATGTATATAATTTTGTTAAAGTACACTTGCTGACAATTATAGATAAAAGGATGCGGAATCCCTGTGAAAAAATCTAATGAAATTATTTAATATTTGCAAGAAGGGTTGTTGCAATGATTTCCTCCCCCTTGCCGCCTTTAATTTTTGTTTTTTATTATTCTGTAAATTTTCCTTTGACTTGTTCACGTAAGTTGCAGTCTATGTCTTCCAGGTGATGAGCACAGAAATAACACACAGTCCCACAGCTAATCACAGCTATTTGCATATAAACCTACTTAATCAGTCCATTAAAAATCACACAAGCTTTTTGGTCCTTCTCTGCCAAACATAAATTCAGTTTGTACAGGGACAGGATCATGAAACATATTGCTGAGCACAAAGTGCTAACCTCAGTGTTGGAGTTGAAATTCTAACAGATACATTCATTAATCTGCTGAAGTACATTGCCATGTTTGATTTTCCCCCTCTCTCTATGCAGTACAAGAAGGAAGCAACCTCCTAGAGTCTGTGTGAATTTTAAATAAGACTCCACCACAGTCAGGATGCCTTGCCTAATATTGAATACTTCCAGCTGAAGTCACTAGCTGCATAATTAGCTAGCACCCATTAGTCTTCCTGACAGACACTGCTGTGCATATTCCTGCTATCCTGTTCATAAAATGACCAAAGGACAAAAGACTTTATTGGAAAATAAAGGGAGAATTGTAGGAATAGGCAGAGCTGGCTTGTTCGAGGAGGATGATTTTCTGACCAAATGGTCAAAGAACATTATTCTGAAAATAAAAGGTAGGTAGCACTAGGCCTACCTGTTTTTTCTAGCAGTCATGGGCCAGCTGCTAGAGGTTACCCCAAGATTATATTCTTACTGAAATTATTACCAGAATATACCCCTTTTTTCTCTGTAACTCCATAAACGCATGTAATCTGTGAATTAATGATTTGCATTTATTTCATGCAGATTCTTTAAATTTATCTCTGATTTTCTGTGGGTTTTTTTGGTGTATTTTTGAGATCAAGATATAGCAGTAGTTAGTTTGCTGTTTTTCTTCTGCCACTGCCAAAGTGCAGCTTTGACTGGACTCTGGAAATCCATCTTTAAAAGCAGTGTCTTGTCATCCAGCAGTACCTTTTCCTATTTACAGGTCTGCACATCCACATCAACTGCACAGTAACTGCAAACCTTTGTAACAATCCTGTAATATTTTGGAAAGATATTTGTCAACAGCATGTTCCATGCTGCTCTCCTGTCAGATCAGTTGTTAAAGGCCATTTGAAGAAGTGATTTTAGTTCAATTCTGTGCTGACAAGATTCAATTTCACAAAAGAAGCTGCACCATTATAGCCAGTCTCAGCTTTCTGAGGCAGAGAAGGTCTGAACTCCTCCCCACTTAATGAGCAGGATCCTGAAAGGCAGGCTAATCTTCAGAAAAAAGGAAGTGTTTTCAGCACCACACTCACGTTTGAGTCAATAAAATGATATTCTGGGACCTTTAGAAGAGAAGGTCATTGATTAAGCACATAATAAAGTGTACAGGTGGCTCTTTCATTTGAAGTTTAATTAAATTAAGAAGAAAATAGATCAAGACAAACAAAAGGAGGTTACTTTTGATGCAGCATATAAATAAGTTGTGGAACTTCTTGCAGCTGGATGTATAAATTAAAAGTGACTATTGAAGTTCATAGAAGAAAATCTATTAAAAATGTATGCTCTTACAATCTTGAGAAATCCGTTAATGTCTGGCTGGTGGAAACTATTAGAAACTTTCATCATGTCTTTCTTGTCTTATTCCCTAAGGAAATGTTACTTGACATACCTTGGAAGCACATATATGGTGACAGAACTTTGATCTGACCTAAAACACCTGATATTTTGGTCTTAAGATCTTAGAGAACCTGAAAAATAGTTGTTTAAATCAAGGTACAACATTAATTCAATTATTTAGCTAAGTATAATTAAATAATTGGCAGTAATATTTACTGCTGTGGAGTTTCTTTCTAAAAATATAAACAAAAGTTATTTTAAAAATTGGTAAAAAGTCTTATTCGGATATTTAAAAATTAATCCAAGTATGTATTTTTACTAGAATTAGTATCTCCAAGTCAAACTAAGTTGTCCTTAATTTGCAAATATCTTTTGTGGAGAGATTCACATACAATTCAGATACTGAGCAGAAACCTAGTTATTTGCTATTATATGGAATATATCTGGGACAACTCTCTTTTTATGCTCAATCTTTCATCCACTTGCAGAGAAACAGTTACTACTCAGTTACAATTAAGAGGTACATATGAAAGAGAAATCACAGCTAATTTATTCAATAAAACAAAAACATTATTTAATTTTGAGGTTTTGTTTCTTTGTTTTTTCCTTAGAATTATCCTAACCTCTTCAGATATTTATTAAAAAAAATAATGATGGCATGACAGATCTCATAATCAACAGAGCAGAGAAAAAGTGAACTGGGAACTTCCAAGTGTAATGGGCCAGCAGCACTGTACTTTTCCTATAGATTAAAGCTGTTTCAAGACACATTTCATGTTATTTCATGGGCAGCTTTATATTCCTCTTTCCTGTGGACCTCAAGAATTGGATGCATTTTTTTGTAGTTTCTCAGTATCCTAAAGGGCTCATATCGCTCATGTCTGAAACATTTGTGCACTTTCCCTGTTGGCAGTTTATAGTGCCTCTGTCAAGGTGGAAATATCGTTTTTGGGAGTCCTAAACTGAACAGGCAGCTTGGGCAGTAGTTAGAGGTACGATGACATGTGTTGAAGGCTATGTCTCATGTGGACATAGAAAAGGAGCTTGTGAAACCCTATTTCTTTGTGGATTTGTTAGAAAGCCTAAGGATGTGAAAGGAGCTTGTCTTCCTCACTCTTAGGCTTTGAATGCTCCATGGCTATTCAGAACTGTGGAAGGCCACAGCAGGATACACAGGAGCTCAGGCAGATATTGTCACCTGGGCAGTAATTATCAATTGCAAACAGGGACTCAATTTCAGTTTTGCATCAAAATGGCCATTTTCAGTTAAGAGAATTGAAGAACTGTAGCACTTTAAAATAAGGTGGTATTTGGAAATCAAACCCCAATGGGAACTCATTGCCAGTCTATTCAATTTTTATAGTACACAGGCAGGGTCATAACCTGGTGTAGGTATGTGTGAGACTTAGGGACACTGGTTTATTACTTAATCCCTTAATTATTCCATAATTATTCATTATTGCTAGTTATGCATTACTACATAGACTTGAAACATGCAAACTGAAATGAGTATGTTGGAACAGCTCTGTCACATGTGAGTGTTCAATATGGTGCTAGTTAGGGGTAGTTCATTCTGCATAGGGGTAAGTAAAACTTCTCTCTCTAATTGAAAGAGGGTGTTTGTTTACTTCTGACTTGTGCTTTTGACTTTCAGTGTCTTTCAACAGGACAATCCCAGTTACCCATTAAATGTCAGATATAATAACTGAAACTGTTCTTTTAAACCTGGTGAGGAGAGTTTTAGCTTCAATAGTAGTATAGGCTGGGACTAAACATATGGGTCTTTGTACAGGATATGACATCTCAAAAGGAGCTAATTGTAATTTCCAACCCCTTCATGTAAAATAGCTTCTGACTTCCTTAATTCTTTAGAGGTTATTTTGACTGCAGATTGTATGAGCCTTTTGCTCTGATTTCTTTTGTGTAGTGTTGCTTCCCCACTGATATAAACACTTACCTCATGCCAGTCTGCAAATATCTGTTGCAAATGAAACAAAAGCCAGTGAATTGTGGGACTTCTGAATGAATGGTAGGAATCTGATATGGCATCCAATGGGAATGCAATAGGGAAGCAGAATTACTCCTTCAGAGAGAGCTCTGAAGTTCCCAGAATAGAACAAAAGCTCTATTAGCTGCTGCTCAGCCAGACATCACAGCTTAACAGAGAGAAGACTCTAGGAGAATTTTTCTGTAGACTCAGCAGGCAATGCCTAAAACAAACATAAACTTTATGGAGATGTCAAGAGGTACGTATGCATAGCTAGAACTGATCCTTTCCTTCTTGTTGGCCTGTGAAATTTTAAGGACTGCATCTACAACTAGGAAGTAGGTTCCCCATCTAAGACACCACAAAATATAGAACCTAAAACCCAGAAACTACCTTCAAACAATTTTACAAATGCAGATGTGTTCTATATTGACATAATTTCTGGAGGCAAAGCAAAGTTCTAAAGCATTTCATATTTTCATCATGCTTTCTCAAGCAGGAGTCGCTGCAATTGAATCTTGCTTGAGGCACTGACTTCTCTGTGTCCCTCCTCAGACATTAGCTATCAATAAAAATACTCTCCCCACATCTGTTATGCTACCTTTCAGACGTGGCAGTGTATATATTGCTACATTTGCTGTGTCTTCTCCAGCTCTCTTCATCTCTAGTGATGTCTTTTTGGCAATGCTTTATGACAGAATCATAATGAAAAGGCCATTTTCAGAGACATTCAAGCTTCATACCTTTGGATTTGGGAGTTTGTGCTGAGGACATTGGGCCTGGGTGCAAATGGGTCAGGAGCATATCTTCTGCCCTCAAACTTTTCTGAGGAAGCTGGAATAACAGAGCCTAGTAATTACAACACAGCAGAAAAACAGACAACTAGGCTGATAAAGTAATTTATTTTACTTCTCATGTTTTTTGTGAAAAGAAGGTACTAGACTGTATCACTGATATTTAATGTTCTTTCTGTAAGTGACAAGTTGAATTCCTTTCTTTAAAGAATACTCACATGAAACACAGCAATAAGTGTACTTACCTTTACTAGTACCTGCACGCATGACAAAATTATGTCTAGCAAACAAAGAGAAAAACTGCAGTGGATTTTTTTTTCCTTGGCTTAGGAGAAGGGAAACAAGGCCATATTATTAAAGCAGCTTCATATTCATTATACTCAGAGCAGAGGATAAACACTAGATAATATAGAAGTTATTTCAGTTTCAGAGCAGGCCAAGAAGCAGAGGTTCAGGCCAGGGCCAGCACTCAGCAGTCACTCTGTGTTATGTGCTCGTTCTGCTGCTCAGGTTGCTGGAGGTGACTGCAGTCCTCTCCTGAGCACCCCCTCTCCTGACTGCCTTGTCAGGGTGAGACCTTACTGCTTGGGTCACAAAGGTCATGGATTGGAAAGGAAGATAAACACTTCTCACTATCTTCTTCTGTCAACAGGACTTGAGCATTTAATTCCCTGGGAGTCATATAAACTCTGTCCTCGACAATTCTTTGTCTCTTTGTTAATACTGACAAATATTATCTGTTGTTGTGGCTATCAAAGGCCTAGGAGAACACTGATTCTACCAAATGAGTAAATACGGGACTTAATACTGACCTAAAGCAGCATTTTATTAGCTTGTAGCTGGAAAAGTGTTTAATTTGAAACAAACATTCAATTTGCCATGCTGCTCCTCCTTCCAGAATGGGAATGGAAGTTCAGGGTTTTCCATGTCACACCTATAGCCATGTGATGACCTGATCATAGAGCTTCTTCTGTTCAAAAGACTCATAAAATACTGGAAATTAAGCAGAAGCTATAATAAAATGCTTTTAATAAAATATGAACTATGTAGAAAGTGGCTACATAAACATTGGAATATGTTTACGCAATAAATATAAAACTTGGACTGCAATTGAATATTTTTAATTCAATTTACATGATTTTATCCAGGTATAATCAAAGAGCAATAATATTCAGTATTCAATAATATACAGTCAATATTTTAAAAAGAAACTAAAAAGGAAAAGAAGTGGGTTTTTTCAACTTTGACGGTAGTGAACATAAATACATCTTCAAACATCAGTTTCACAGTGCTTGCTAAAATTCAAGAAATCTGTAGATTGGGCCAAGTCATATACTGCTGTGTAAGAACATGAAAAGAATTACTCAGAATGACAATATGTAATGGTCTAGAGAAATAATATTGATAAACAAAAAAGATTTAGGATCAGAATCATTAAAATGTCATGTTGGACACTATGAAACTGATGGAGTGATCTGTTTTTGTTTATTAGGCTCTCAGAAAGACATCAATCCGGTAGAGTACAGCTAAAATATTCCCTAAAGTGTCAAAACTATACATGGTTAAAAGGGCAACAGAAGAGGAGTGTATGTGTGTGGACATAAATAGGCTTCCCACTGACAAAACTGCTCTCCATTAGGTAGTGGTTTGTAGTGGATGGATTGCAAACTCTTCTTCCCTAGAGTATAATGAATCTGTCAAAGTATGTGAAACTTCTTTCCTTGTAGGAAAAAAACAGATATCTCCCTTCATACCTAAATAATTTCTTATAAAAATAAACGTTTCTTTTCTAGGAGTATTTTTCTCAAAACATTTTTGTCCTAATTAGTAGAATGATTCCATAGTATGCTTAGGGTTGAAATGAACCTTAAAGATCATCTAATTCCAGAACCCTGGTCCTGAACAGGGGCACCTTTCACTATACTAGATTAAAAAAATTCCATCCAACTTGGCCTTGAATACTTCCAAGCATGAGGAAACCACAGCTTCTCTGGGCAACCTGTTCCAGTGCCTCACCCCCCTCACCATAATAATTTCTTCCTAAGATCAAAGCTAAACCTGCCCTGTTTCAGTCTGACATTGTGCTGACATTTTCTACTTTTATAAAAAGTCCCTCTCCCTAATTTTTATAAGCTCCCTTATGGTACTGGAAGGCCATAATTAAGTTTGTCTGATCTTTCTTTATAAGTGCCCTTAAAGTACTGAAAGGCTACAAGAAGGACTCCTCGAAGTCTTCTCTTCTCCAGGCTGAACAATCCCGGCTCTCTCAGCCTGTGTTTGCAGCAGAGATGCTCCAGCCCTCTGAGCGTCTTGTGGCCTCCTCTGCATCTGCTCTAATGGCTCAACATCTTTCTTATGCTGAGCTGGATGAAGCCCTCTGGCTGGGGTCCCACCAAAGCAGAGCAGTGGGGGAGAATCACCTCCCTCAACCTGCTGGAGATTTTCATCCACAAGAACCCCCAAGCCCTTCTCTGCAGGGCTGCTCTCAATGATGTCTTCTCCCAGTCTGGGTTAAACTTTGTGAGGTTCTTGTGAGCCTCCTGTCAAGGTTGTCCAAGTGCTTCTGAAAAACGTCCTATCTTCTGTTGTGTCACCTGAACTGCTCAGCTTTGTGTCATCTGCAAACATGCTGAGAGTGCACTGGTCTCTGTCTGTGTCATCGATGAAGATACTGAAGAGCACCAATCCCAAAACAAAGCTCATAATTTTGAACAACAAAAACATTTTCTAATCTAACGTATGCTATATTTTAAAAGGAGATTAATTTTTGTCTGGTCCATAGTAGGACTCATGCATACCTTCTATACTAATGTAGGGGTTTAGTCTTCTCTGTTGTGGAATCTGAATATATACTTTTGTAAATACTTTATTCAATCCATGATTTTATGAAATAAAACCTGCTTTATTAGTGGGGAAGCTCAATGATGCATTCAAGTGCAAACTATCCACAAAGAATCATGTATTGATAACTACTATAAGTGACAGAAATATTTAAATTATGTGCAATTTTCAACATAATTCACTCAGAGTATAATTCAGATTTTAAAACAGAAACCTTGATGGATCAAAATATTACATATCTGGAGGGCAGTTCAAAGTCCCATGTGCAAAATAATTGTTCATATTGTTAGCAGCAAACATAGGTCATGTTTCCAGCTAGAAAATTGTTTATGTTTCACTTTATCTGGGTATTTTGTGGAGTAAACCCATCCTTTCCTGAGGGTCTTGCAAAAGGCTTATTAGAACTAAACTTAAAAAGAACACTTAGTTTTTTAAAAAAAGAATAAGCTAAGAAGAGAATGTACATTAATAATAGCTTAAGCATATTGGCACATGTAAGCACATCACAACATGACAAAAATGTACATTTAGGAGATGAAAAGTATTTTTCTGTTGAATGTTCTAGCTTATATTCTTATAAAAAAACTTTGAGTGTGGCATATTTGTCCCCTGTGTATGTATATCTGTGTATGTATAGTTTATGTAGCAATACTTTTCCATTTAATAAAATGTTAGATCTTCAGACATTGAGATTTAATTGAATATGTAATCACTGGCATCTCAGCAGGAATCAGAAAAAAAAGCCAGAGATTTAACACTGAAGTCAAGGAGATATTGAATACTTGAGAGTATCAGGAAATCAGTCAAGTAGGAACTCCAGATGACTGTGAATTGGGACATTACTGTGATCAGAAAGAAATATCACTGGTAAAGAAAAGAAGCATCAGATGATTCTTTAAACTTTGCTTTTGATGGCTTTCTAAAGCACTGTTTTGAAATAGGGTTAGCTTGAAATGTCTTTTTGAAAAAAAAAAAGATAATTAGCATAGATAAAGGCTTAGAGAGGCTTATGCTGCAACTGTGAAACTGATGAAACAAATGTTTAGTCATTCTCTAAGTTGGCCAACAAAGTAGGAAGTATTACATGGAAAATTTAGGGTTGGTGTGGAAGATAATCAACAGTGTTTTGATTACTCAGCAGTTCTCTTTAAGAAATAATGGCAGTGGAATCAAAAATTTGTATGTGTTAATCCCTTTAAATGGTCCTTTTTCTGTTTTCAACTCCTTGCTTTCTTTTCACAGTTGTGATAAATGATGTCCACATTTATTTTTAGTATTCCCAAAACATTTTATACTTAGTGTGTTGGCAAAACATCATGATTCTGACCAGTTTGGCTGTTCTCTGAAATCTCAGCTCACACCAGATGGTGAGCCTCAACTGCTGTGTGAAACAGGTAAAAAACCCCCAAACCTAAAATCCTATGACCCCTTAAAATATTGCTGGCAGTTTTATCAAATATGCTTTTCAGACAAGAAGGTGTTCTTACCTTTATTTTTTTTTTAACATTTATGAAACTGCATATCATTTAAAGCTACTGGAAGCTGATTGCTTATGATCAATGTTGTTTTCCTTTTGATCTTTATGGATTTTAATTCTTGTTCCAGCTATAACCTCTGCAGCACACTGTACAACATCTTCTTGTAACCTGGAGGGTTGCAAGAGACGTTGTGGGTTTTATTTTCTAAATAAATTAGCAGATTAAATTTACATATCTTATAATACTTATTTACTATATGGTGCATGCAGGACTGGGACCAATGCAAGCACAAGCAGGCTGGAGAGTTACCCAGCAGTAGATATGGGTTCAAGAGCTTTGTAAGTGGGACAGAGGTTTTGGGTTAGTGTTAGTTTTACTCTTGGTGTAACAGCAGTTCTTGGACGTGTTGTTTGAAGGCAGGCAGATTTCTATTTTTTTCTGTCAGCATTAATGAGATTAAGTTGCTATATGCTTTATTCCTTGGTGATGCAGAAAAGAAATTCAAACCGTGATTGCTCTGATAGTGATTGGATGTTGGAAGGAGCTGTGACTAATTATGAAGGAGTGGGATACATGATGCAATAGTAGGGTACACAGAGACCTGCTGTTTGATGTTTTCACCCTTCCAAGGATTACACCATGGGCTCTGCCTCTGGACCTTCTGTTTTTTTTCTTTACTGCATGTTCTTGCTTTTCTTACCCATGCTCTTTGTCCTGGTTGTTTTACAAAGCTTCAGAACCTAGAAATAAAGCTCACCAAATGGACCGACTGACAGTCACAGATAACTTAGATTTTTTGTTTGGTTGATTGGTTGTTTTTTGTTTGTGGGTTTTATTTTGGTTTTTTTTAAAGGTAGCATTAGGACTTTTAATCCTGCCACTTTTAGAAATGTAAATCTGGAAAACCTGATTGTAAGCAGTGAACTAGGATGTATTTAATCTCTCTTTTTTTTCATGTCAGAAAGGAATGTTATGTCTAATTACACCTTCGAGTATTTAGCATTTAGCTGGTTCATTTAATGAAAGCCCCTTATAAAATTTTGGGTCATGTTCGGCAGGACTGTACAAGAAAAGTGTCAATGTGTATTAACATTCCCAAAGCAGAAGTTTTGTACAGAAACTGGAGACAATTACTTACCTGTTTCAGTTTACAGACACTTTAAAAGGGAGAGTGAAATCTCCTTAACAAAACAGTGTTACAAAATAAATCCCTGAAGTTTGAAAATAGTATAATTCTAGTTTTCTGTCTGAACTCTCTGCAAGGTTCTTTGCTGAAAATCTTCAAAAGTACCCAAAGGGCTAAGAATTCTGCTAATAAAACCAAAATGTTTCTAAAATTTGTGATTTTAGTAGAGTAAGTTCTTTCTGGACAGAAGTGACACCCTACAGTCTGAAAGCAAATAATGACTTAGTTATAAAACCACACAAAATCCACAACAACAAAATCCCCAAAATATCTTGGTCCTCTTTCATGAAAACACTTTTAACTGGAAACAGTTGGATCAATCATTCATTTTTAAATATGGGTAATTGAGTGGGTTGTGTTATATTTCTTGCTGAATACAAAATCTAAATAGTACTATGCTCCTTAGAGGCAGATAAAACCATTCTCGGTAAAACCATGGGAATGCCAAGGTCCTTCATTAGCTTCCTAATGGTTTTCATTTCAATAACTGTAATCATAATTTAGTAAAATGATGCTTAAAACAACCTGAGTAGCAAAGCAACATACCAAATAAAATCACCATTTTGTGGCAGGCTATGTGACTCATGTGAATGCTGAGCTCCAAAGACAGTGTCAGACTGGGTAAAGCTCATAAAGTTCATTCTGCTGTGGCCAGCCTGTGCATGCACAAGCCAGGGGCAAACCCATCTGGCTGGGGGTCTCTGTCACAGGAACTGGCAGCTTTATGCATTGAAATCCCTGCACAGAACCACCTGCTGTTTGCATGGCTGTACTTTATTCAGCACCATAACATAACAAACACAACATAATATAACACAGCAACCTAGCATTGAGCAAACACACGAGCTGTCACTGAGAACGTTCTTTGCTGCTGTTTGTGAGTGTGATGGCATCATCTCGCTCTGCTGTAATCGTGACTGCAGTTGTTGTGTAGGGCTTTTTGTAACAGCACTATGGAAATAAAAAGGATCAGCTACTGCCATTTTATATGAATATAATGAAACTAAGCGAACAGACCAAGTCTCGAATGAACTAACGTGAAGGATCTGAAAGTGAATGTAGCCTTTAGGAACTCCATAAAATATTTATAGTATCTTGTTCTTTATTTATCAATGCCACCAGCAACAAAACACTGCTTCATTTTACAAAGCTCCATTTATATAGCACTGCATAAGAGAAGCAAGCAAAAGTAAATGGACAGAGAAATAACAAATAACCCCGACTCTTAAAATAGGATTTGAATTATAAAGCCAACAAATGCAGCTCTGAAAAACAATTCCAATCTTTGAGCTGAATCTATACATTCTATATGTATAAGAATGCCACATATATCATGTTCTTATCAGTTAGATAGAAATGTGACTATGGTACTCTTGGTTTGATTCTTCTGACTGCTTGTGTCAAATGAGTGACTTCAATTTGGATAAATTATTTCACTATAAACCCTTTATGTAGAAAAAAATGAGTATTTAGAATTTCTGTCAGATCATAGTGGCCATCTGCAATTGCACATATCTAGTCCCAATGGCTGGCAATAAAGAGCTCATTTAAAAGCATGAGAAGCAAAAATGTTCATTCAGAAAATACTTAGTATTGGGGAGTTTGTGCATGCTAGCATTTTTATATATAACATTTGTATTTCAGTTTATTCATTTAACCAAAGAGCACACAAAATTAATGAAAATGGGAAGAATTTTTGTGTGCTGCTTTAGTATTTAATCTAACTATTTAAAAAGCAAAACAAAAATGCAGCTGAAATTAACTTCAAACCACAGAATAACTGTTGTGAATGGTCTTTCCAGCAGAGAAAGGATTCACTTTTGATTCCTTTGTACCTTTGCAGTACTGACCACATCAGCCACAGGCAGGCAGAGAACCCATTACCATCTATCATGCATAATTTATAAGATGGAACACCAAGAAGAAATAATATTCTGAATAATCCTAAACCTAACCCTGACATTAATTCTTCTGTCTGTACATTAGTCTTTCTAAGGTGGACATGAGTTAACATTTTATATCAAACTGGACACTGTCAGATCATACTGGACTGCAATATTCCTATGCTATTTGTTTTGCTTCAAAAGGATAACAAACTGACTTCCAAAAGAAAAGAAGAGCAAAATCTCATTTAATTGTCATGTATGAATGTTTTGAAATGCCTACCATTATTTTAGAGTTTTGTAGATGTCTGTTTTTTTGGTTAAATAACATTCATTTTCTGTTTTGGTGGAAAATTTTGATCAGTTAGTTGAAAAGTACATGAATGTTAGGAAAACTTTCTGGGAACTCCTCCCATGACGAAGAATTGGAAGATTATGCTGCTGATTATTTATGCTGTGTTTTGTAGAATGGCTTATTTAAAATAGAGCAAAAATCCTGATGTAGCTAAAACTTTACACAGTTCCCTGAGCTGCTTTTATGCACTCAGTGTCTTTTAAATACTGTTATATAAGATAGCTCTCAACCTATAATGAAGTTAAGACTTTTGAAACAAGCCCTTTTGACAGTTCAAGATACATTTTAAAAAATCAGATCTTAGGAGGAAGTTTCTGCTACGTATGTTCAAGGTATGTTACTTCAGTGGTCTTTTTTCCTATAAGACCCACTACCTTCTACCAATGTTAGGCCTAGAGAGGAAATCTTAGTTATTCATATTCTGCAGCAAATAACAATGATTTTGTTCTTTTGCAGGTTGCATGTTCATCTGGCCTTTCCTAAGGTGGGAAAAAAAAGCTGCAGAACAAATGAAAGCATCTTTTGCTTCAGTTGTGAAGGAGAAAAAAATATCTCAAGAGAAAAAGAAACGAAGGCGAGGGCTTACATTTTGCTGGCTTTTTTTGTGTGTGTGTGTGCCTGGAAATAGCTTGTGTTCTTCCCCTCCTATCATCATCATAAGGAGAGATGAGAAGAAGAGGTCCCTCATCTCTTTTGAGAACAGTAGTGATGCAGTTTAAACTTAGCAGCTCTCTAGGTAACACTGTCAATGCTGCTTTGACAATTAGTGATGAAGGAAAGTGTCCTGAAGCAAGGGATGTTAATATTTCAGTAGGTGGCATTGTCTCTAAGTCAGTGTTGCTAGAGGGCATTTTGATGATGGTGTTTCAAAATGTAAAGCTGACATCCTGGTCCCTTGTAGCTGTTGAGATAAAAGCCAGTGATATTTTTAAAAAGATGAATAATAGTAGCGAAATCTACTTGTGACTTTCTTCATCTTCTAATAATGTAAAATGAGGTGAACACATGCTCCTAAATACCTTTACTCTTCACTCTTTTCAGTGATCTATGCACTGGCAGTGCAGGAGCTGCACTTAAATGACATAAATATTGAAACTATGTCCTTAGGCTAATGGAGAACAATTCATATGGATCGGGAATTTTATCAGGATTTAAATAAAAAAAGGTCTAAAAAAAAAAGACAAAAAAAAAAAAATACTGCAAAGGAAAGACTTTGGGAAGAAAAACAGTCTGCACAAGTGGCTGTTACTTGGCCCTTATGAGGCTTCATTCTCAAAATCTTTAAGCTGCTCTCTCCTGCCATACTCCTGCCCTCTGAACTTCTTTATCTGAGCAGTTTGTCAGTCTATGTTGGAATAAGAGGCATTACCTTTACACTTACCCTCTCTTATGAAAATTGTTTATATATTCTCAAGTGTGTTGGGGGGGAAAGTCACAACTCAGATTGTCATTCTGCAAAAGCAGCCTGACTTTTTAAAAATCCTATCTATTCCTGTGTACAAAGCAGCAACTGACTGTTCTGTAACCATGGAGACCTGCAGCAGATTCAGCAGTTGATTTTAAGACTCATGTTTCAGGCCAGAATATGTTAGATACTCTGCATCACAGAGGTGACAAAGTCAGCGTCAGGAGAGGGCTGCTGGTGTGCAGCATGCATGGAATTGCTGGATCCAGGTCTGTTCTCAGAAAGACTTTCGCTGTGTCAACATCCATGCATCTTTTAGGCAAAAACTAGGACCAACTATAGAGTTTGAAGACTGAAAAATCTCCTATGCTATTATTTAATTTTCAAAAATACCTACCATCCTGGCTGTGACCTGGAAATCCATATTTTATCTTCCCTTGCAAGTGACCTACGTCCTACCAGTCTTTCTAGTGAATAGAAGTAAATTGTCGTAAGACTATAGAATTATATCTTGTAGTTATATGGCCATGAAACTTTCCTTATTAATAGAATATGTCAGGACTGAACTCATCATGTGGTATAAACTACTGATTGCATTGCAGGTAAATTTGATCTTATATAAATATTTTTTACACTATTGTTCTATATCTTTTCTGTGTTCTTCCACAATATTCTCCCGTCTTAGCAATTTTCATTAGGGAAACTTAGATCAGATCATAATGGATAGCTGCTTTAAGTAAAAGCTCCAATAGGATCTCTAGACTGTGTTAGTTATATTGTGGAAGAAATAGCTTCTGAATGTTTCTTGTGGGGTATGATCAGAGCTAGGGATCAAACAAGCTTTAAACAGTGATTTAGCATGAGAAGCTATGCAAAATCAAGGTTGTTTAAACAGCAGAAAAACAGAGAAACAAGTCAGGAATTGAAAATAGAGTAATGTCTAGCTGATGAGAATGAAGGATTTTGATATGGGAAATAGAGTGCATGGAAATTATAGGATCTTTTCTTTGCCAAAACTGACCCACAGTATATATCAATCTTATTTCTCTATTCAAACAGCAGAGCTTTCAGCATTTGGCTTGTCTTACCAGTATCATCAGCTCTGATATTCCAGTAGGTGATATATAGCTATGTGCCTCTGAATAAAAGAGATATATTGATCCTTGTAGCTAACATCCCTTCTGTATATAAGAAAGCTGTATTACTGAACAGGACAAATGCTTCTTTATAATGTCGTTGCCTAATTGAGTAACAAATAACCGATGTTGGAAAGAAAAAGGTTACCCTTGAAGATTAGAGTCTTATCTATGTAGCCACATTTAAGGTTTCAATCCCTGAGCTCTAAGGAACACTACTCAGAGGATGTTCACTATCTTTTTTACCCTTCCTCTTTCATTCTTAGATTATTCTTAAGCAGTGTCCAGTCAAACATTTCCTTGCTCTCCATTACCGTCTGTGAAATTCTATATTTTGTGTTATGAGGGTAGGAAAAAACATCTGCATCCACTGTTCTCTGATTCTACTCATTATAATATGTTATATGTGGAGGGAAGGGAGTGTTACTCTTTTTGGTTTAACAGTGGGAGTGATTTAGGGCATTAAATGCTTTCTTTAGTAATAGGCTGTGAACATATGTGAATACAACTGATAAGTAGGAATGGGAACTGAATCTGTCATGGGCTTTACTGAAATAACAGCTCTTCCCTGCTTATTGCCATCCCACCTCTTAAGATGCACATCCAGTATGTCGATGTAAGAGTTGTCCTTTCTGAGGATGAGGTGCTCTCAGACATTCTTCTCACCCCAGGATACATAAAGGAGAGGAATTTTGGCCTGGCCATGGATCCTGCACACATTAGTACCTTTTCTGAAAGGCTGCTTTCTCTCTAATAACTTTCTGGTATGGATTGCTGAACAGGGTTATTACATCTCACATGTGTTTTTTCCTTGTTAAACTGGAGCAGATGTGTCAAAGAAAGAGAGGAGATTCCTTGGAAGATGAGAAAAAAATGCAAAAATTGGAGCTGAGGAATGAAAACAAAGAAAATGTAAAAGAAAATATTTTGTAAGGCAAAAGTCATGGAAGATAATTAAAAATGTATAAACAGGAAATGAAAAAAAACCTAAACATGCATTTTTATGGCTGTTGCATTTCCATATTGAATTTTTATTTCGGGAACATATCAGATCTAGGCAACAAGGGTAAAAAGCAGTTTCCGTGTTGTATTTCTCATCTCACACTTTTTCTTGTAGCAGTGGGATTAAACAATGCCAAAATCTTTTTATGGTGCCATGGGATTCTGCAGCTACTGCAAGTTCTCCAATGGAATCTGTCAAATGTAAAAACATATTCATTAAGGTCATGCACTCTTCTGCTTCCAGCTCTATGCAGCTGTGGCATTTTTCCATCTGTGTTTCTTGTTAAACATCTGAATGACTCATCCTTGAGTTTGCCTTTGAGGTAGACCATTTTCCTATGGCAATGAAATCCAGCTGGTACACAAAAAAATTTGTGTGTTGGTGGCAAGGAAGGATCATTCTTCAAAAAGTTCAACTCAGTCTAAAAGCTGGGATTTTTACATTCACTTTTCAGTCTTATTTTAAAGCTTTGCAGGTTTTTCTGTATAATAACATTTTAAAGGAGTAGACCAAATATTAAGCCCCCCATATATTATTAAATACTTCCTAGGGATTTTCAAATAGCATTAGGAAGAAGAATCTAAATCTTGCTGAACCCCAATTTTCTTCTCTGAAAATACTGGTATTTTCTACAGTTTAGTTGACTAATTGTACTTCAAAAACTGCAATATACTCTTTGCTATTAGGAAACACTTCTATTTTACCAGTTTTTAAAGTTTAGTGTTTAGGTAAGCCTTCCTAAATGTCTGTAGCTTATTAAACTCTCTTTCTTGCAGTTGTTTTTTAGGCTCACCAATTAACCAATTTCTTTGCAAAAGTATTAATTGAATTGATTCACAGAAGAGCTGAGAACATGTACAATGTGATACAAACTGTTATGTGAATTCTGGGAGACTTAATCAAAATGAGAACTATAATATATGTTACACTACCTTTAAACAGTTTGAGAAATTAATTGCATTCACAATAAGAAAATCAGGTGTCTATATTAGAATACAGAGCAAGCAGCCAATCATATAGATACTAGAATTGCAACATGGAACTGGAGAAGTAAAATATCGTTGATATTTTACAATTAAAAGAATGTTTTCCCCCTGTACTTGGCACTGGTGAGGCTGCTTCTCTAGTCCTGCCTTCAGTTTTGGGCCTCTCATTGCAAGAAAAACATTGAGGAGCTGGAGTCAGTCCAGAGAAGAGCAGCAGAGCTGGGAAGGGTCTGCAGCACAAAGCTTATGAGGAGCAGCTGAGGGAGATGGGGATGTTCAGCCTGGAGAAAAGAAGGCTCAGGGGAAGCCTTACCACTCTCTACAAGTGCCAGAAAGGAGGCAGGAGCAAGATGGGTGTCAGTCTCCTCCCTAAGAAATGAATGATAGGACAAGAGGAAATGGCCTCAAGGAGTACCAAGGCAGGGCTGGGTTTGATATTAGAAAAAAGTCTAGTGAAAGAATGGTCAGACATTGGCTGCCCAGAAAATTATAGAGTCACCATCCCTGGCAGTGTCCCAAAAATGTGTAGTTGTGGCACTTGGGTGGTAGTTTAGTGGTTTAGTACTGAACAGGATGCTCCTTTAGTGGCTGGATTCAATGATCTTAGAGGCCTTTTGCTCCTCTAACAATTCTAGGCAAACAAAAAGCTAGTACAGAATGTTTTTTCATTTCTCTTAATAAAGAATTACAAGACAGTGAGTACTGCACTTCTTGCTCAGTATAGTTGTTTATCCAAATATGTGATGAAGGTGTTCAGACAGAATGAAAGCAAAATCACTGCTCAGAAAAGGTTAAGGCAAAATGCCTTTACACAAAACAAGATAACATTTATCACAAACACAGTAAAGAATTATTCCCTCCAACAGCAACTACAGTAGTCACAAATATCCAGAAATAAAAAATTACAAGATGACCAACATGAATGCATGCAACTGTGCACAGGCCTATCCAAACATGCCATCCATGCAAACCAAACATGCCATCAGAATATATAGATATATTTGAATATTGAGAGGAAAGTCTACAGATCAATATTTTGCATTTTAACATAATAGAAATATCAATACTTCAGGAAATGAACTCACTGTCAACTTCAATTTTTAGGATGTTTCTTCCAGTTAGTAAAAAAATTATGCATATGTATTTGAAATGGCTTTAACAAAAAAAATACTTGTAAAAGGGAATGTAATACTAGAAGTAGTACTTAAAACACCTGCGGCTATTTCTAATAATAATAATTTTGTAATAATAATAATCTTCTAATAATAATAATAATCTTGCAGCATTAGCCACATGGCTGTCCTGGCCCTGAAGGGAGTTCCTGTAATCTTTGATATTAATCGTTTTGCTGCTGTCACATACCAGTCAGCCCCAATGCTTCTGAACTGTAACAATTTCTAAGGAAATGCTGAAGACAATGCAAGAAACCATAATTACACATGTAAGACTAAATCTATACTGTAATTATCTGTTCAATGATCTCATCCAGTGCATTTAGGTCATAGAAAGGTTTGGGTTGGAAGAGAACTTAAAGATCGTTCTAATTTCAACCTCTCAGCCATGGGTAGAGATGCCATTCACTAGACAAGATTTCTCAGAGCCCCATGCAAACTGGCCTTCAATATTTCCAGGGATGGGGCATCCACAGCTTCTTGGGCAAATGGCAATGGTGGCACACACTGAGTTACCAGAATAACATAGGTCACTTTGCATGCCGTTTCTACAGAAAAAAAGAGCATTTCACTCTGTAAACTAAGAGATATCCCTAAAAGCCTTTTGTTGAGTCTTTCAAATTAAAAAAAAGTCTAAGCTAAGTAAAATATGCAGTTCTATATGCAAAGTAGAAATGAAAATGGAACTCACCTTAAGACTTGAATCTTTACAAAATCTGTGTGTACTAGAGCAATATTTTGAAGCGTACACCTACAGCAGATGGTATATGCTGTTATTTTGTTACTAGTGTGTTAATTCCCAAATGTGTGACTGCAGGCATTGAGCATGAATGTTAGAACACATGTGTGTGTTCTGAATGAATAAGGGTTATTTCTGAAAGGAATCTTATCAAGGCCATCGGCCTGGAGACTGAGAAGAGAAGAAGGTGAATGAGACAAGTGGGAAAGAAAATCTGCAGCTGGGAAAAGTATTTTTAGAAAAGTTTTGTGAAAAACAGAGGTGTAGATGGTTTTACACCAATCAACGTTATGTTGATCTATTGTAACCAATGAACAAAGTGTAAACTTTGTAGAGTGTATAAAAGACAGCTTGCTGTTGTAATAAAGGAATATTAGCCTTCTGAAATGTAGTGTGTCCATTTGTATGTCGCGTCTGCCTCAACAGCGACGCTTCCCGTGGTATTATGTCAAGAAAGAGACTGACCTTAACCCTTAACCCTCTTTCCTTTAAAAATGTCCTTCCTAGTCAGAAAACTTGATGTACTTTCCAGAATGCCTGTGATTAACAGAGTCACTAGTGTACCTAGAATTTTTCACAGATTTGGCAGATTTTATGTGAACAACAAGCGGGAGCAATGCAAAACAACATAACTGTAATTCAAACTTTATTTTGCCTTTGATGTTGGTTTATCTTTAATATTGACTAATAATAGATATTGATGGTACAAACAATGAGTTAAAATGCACATTGCACACTCAGGAAGCCATAAAACTGTCCTTGTAGCCAGGCGAAGGGAATCTGGTGTGTACTGCTGCTGTCTTGCAGGATACTTTCTTGCTTGCTTCTCAAGAGCTTTCACAGAAACCTGCAGTGGGATTAATGCATGTCTTTTGATGAATCAAGGCAAGTTTCTACTGAATGCAGAATTACCCTCAAGATAGCACTTGCTTTGGGCCAGTTTTCTAGTTAGCTCCTGTGGCCCACAGGTGGTTCTTTTGATGACACAAGGACAACAGGATAGCTTATCACCTTTTCTCTAAATCTTTGGGGTTTTCAGACATATAGAAATAAAACAAAACTCTTAAAAAAAAAATGTGCGGTTCTTGTTTTGTTTTTTTGCTCCCCAGGTACCCTTTGAATGCACGAGGTGAATGGGTCAGCTAAAGAAGGTGTAGTCACAACTTGGTCTGCAGGATGAAACACACCTGCTAAAGCTCAGGAGGATATGAAGACAAAGCAGTTTTCTTGCACTTTGAGACACAAATAATACTGACAGTAACAGGATAAAAGCAACCCAGAAAATTGGAGGAAGGTTACTTTATGATAAGGTATTGCAAGCATCCTTCACACAGATGATGCAAATAGCATAATTGTACTCAGTTCAAGATATCATTTACATAAATTTTTTTATATTACAAGTAACCTAGCTTTGAAAACATTTTAATAAAATGAATCAAAAAATATTCTTAATATCACTCAATAGTAGTGGATAAAAATAGTAATAAACATAAGTCAGGATTTATTTGACAATGTTTCATTGCTGGAAGACTGTAACTCAGCACATCATATTTAGAGCAATGGATAACCTTTTTGTCTTTATTGAAAATGGGTTTGAATTGTTCATATTAACCATTATTAAAACCAGAATGTGGTAAAGCCTTTAAACTACCACTGAGGTCCTCAGAATCTGCCACCTTTATGAAGAGGTGGCTCAAAGGAACTAGGAGAATGTTATACAGGTACATGTATTTGTGAGAGCTGTACAAATAACGTTTACATAATAATTACATTATGTAATAATAATGTCATAATGAGCTAGATATTACATTACTGCAAAAAATATTTGCATACATTTAGAAATTTATCCTTATATCAGTAACATAAGAAAAATTTTTTACTCTCTTTATTGTAAACTGGCTACAGAAGGCAGTGTAACAAATTTTGATAGATAATAGTTCCCTTTAACAGAAAATATTAATTAGACCTCATCTTTTCTCACATTTTACCAAGACTATGTGACATGTGCTTTAAAATCATTAGAGAATATTTAGAGAACATGTGTTTTAATATGGAATTGAATCTTAAAGTTGAGATTCCAATTTTAATTTATGTGTAACCAAGGTTTAGTTTTATCCTAGTAAACACTAGATTCTTAAACAGTTCTTAAATGGAATTGGTTAGACTCATCAAGATTTTTAATCTAAAATTTATTATCTTTTTAAATGTCTTAAAACCTTGGACTGTTTTCTGTTCAGAGTGATATTTGGTGGAAGGGAAATGAAATGCCCATTTCTGTAATGCTTTTATTAGAAGATCCATGTAAAAACATATGGGAAAATTTGTTTCCTGGAACCTATATTATTTTGATACATTAAAATACTTGTTTCATTCTGATGATCATTTTTTTACCTTAATGCAGTTTTGCTTTGCATGTTTGTTGGAAAGAAAAGAACTGAGAGAGAGGAAGAGAGAGAGAGTATATTATTAATCTGCCTTAGTACTGTGGGAAGAAACAGTGTAGCTAAGGAAAATTCCACTTTTGTGATTTTTTTCAGATGTGAACTTGATGGAATTAATGTCTTCAACATTTATAAAAGAATACCAGCCCAGGGGCTTTCCTTCCATATTTAGGAATATGTATTTGTCAATTCACATGGACAATAATGACCACCTTGATCCAAGAGATAATGATTGGAACCAAGACACGTGGAACTAATCCCAGCTCTTTCCAAAGAAGAAATATTATTTTGAAACAGGAAGGACATACAGATGAAAATGTATGAGGTGTGTATGATAGCAGAATGCCAAACAGATTAGGATCATTTAGTACCTTTTACTCAGATCATAAGAACCTAAAATCCTTCCCCAATTGAAATGTCATTTATTTAAATGAGCATTGCATTCTTCTTCTGTGCTTCTGTCTCTCAGAAAACACTGAAGACTGTATATGCCACGCAGTATTGCAAGCAATATTTAATTTTCAAATTAATTCCTCTTTAGCAGCACGGAATTGCCAGATCAGCCTAAACTCTGCTTACTTTTGACTTTTTATTTTGAAAGGGTTCTGCTGTTGAAATAAATTCTGCTAAGAACATATCAGCGAGTGCATCCTCATGGAGTCTGCATACATCTTTTGAACATTTGTCTCAGAATTAAGCAATACAAAAACATATTTTGACAACTTTGTAAAACAAATGGTAGTGTTTGTTTCTTCACTGAATGGAAAAAAAAAGGTGGAATTGTTCACCACTGGAGTCAGGGGTGCCTGGATTACCACCTGAATGTGTTTTTCTCTCTCTGCCTCTAAACTATTTTATTGTTGCGTACAGCTTTTCGACACAAGTATTTTAAAAAGAAGGCTAGAAATTGAATATTCTTTTAGTTATTTTTATATGAGGAATCATGAATTGCAAGAAATAAATTGGCAGCCAACAGTCGTCAAATATTTAATGGTGTCCTGGCTCCTCAGAATCTTATCCTGGGCCTTATCCATCATGATACACTGAAACTGAAAATGAAGAAATACATATATAATTTTATTCTCTTGTTGTACATGATCCTGCACTCAAGTAATATATGTAATTATATAACTATAAATACCAGAACAGAAGTACTCAAACTCCCTTAAGAGATGCTATAGTGAATGTATATAAGACTTGCACTGTCAGTAACTAATAGAGCAGTTGTCTGAAATGCTTTTCCCAATCCGTGTAAAAAGAATAGTTTTTTTCTGAATCTAGGGAATCTAAAGGATTTATTTTAATCGGGGAATGGGAGAGTATGCTTTAATTCATGCTTTTTAAAGTCCATTTATTAAATATTAGCAATTATTTTTCCTGACCTGATCGACATTTCTTCTGAGATGTTCATATAGTTGTCTAATTTCTTGTCAAAACATATTGGTGTCATGGCTGTTTTCCTTTTGACAAATTCACGTCTAGCTAGCTAGACTTAGTTTTCCATGACAGAAAGTTTTACGTGTTGATGCTGGCACTGCCAACCATGACTTCAAGAACAAATATGACATTCACTAAAATTTTTTTCTTGAATTCCAAAATTACATTCTACAGCCATACCGCATAAAGCTAGAAATCTCTAAGACCAATGTCCCAGCTATTTGCAAAGGAATAAAGCAAGATCATCCCCATGGAACTGTGCAAATACCCCAGTGGGGGCCAGGATCTGTCTTTTTTATCACACTATTAAATTGAGAGACTTCAGGAGCCATTACTGGTCTCTTCTTATAGGATCCAGTGAGACAACCTATGGGAACAGTTGAAAGCTGAACCAGGGGAAGTTTAGACTAGATGTTAGGAAGTACTTCTCTGCTGGGAGGGTGGTCAAACCCTGCAAGAACCTTCCTAGAGAGGTGGTGCCTCAAGCCTCTCAGTGTCTAAGAGGCATCTGGACAATCCTGTTAATAACACACTTGAACTTTTTGTCAGTCCTGACATGGTCAGGAAGTTGGACTAGATGATTATTGTTGGTCCTTTCCAACTGAAATATTCTATTCTATGTTATGCTATGCTATGCTGTGCTGTGCTGTGCTATGCTATGGTATGATTACTGATCCTTAGGTACCATTCAAAGACCCCAAAGTGCTTTAGAGGGTCTCCAACCTTTGGTTAGATGATTTCCCCTAAAATGCACAGGCAGAGTTACTCACAAGATGAAGGGGCTATCAAAATGATTGAATAGAAACTTTTGCTGATGGTCTCCCTACTAGGGATTGCTGAATACTTTTTGTTTTCTTTTTCTTTGAAAAATGAAAAGAAAAAAATAAAATTAAAATATCTGAAGTGTTCAATGGCAGTGGCCCACAGATAGAGATAAAAAGAATGACCCGGTGGAAAATGAGTGTGCTGGTTGGCAGTTAGCTGAACGTGAGCCAGCATGTGGCCAAGAGGGCTGATGGCATCCTGGCTTTTGTCAAAAATCATGTGGCCAGCAGGACCAATGTAGTGATTGTTCCCTTGTATTCAGCACTGGTGAGGCTACACTTCATGTCCTGTGTTCAATTTTAGGCTCTTTACTTCAAAATATTGAGGCACTAGATTTTGTCCAGAGAAGGCAGCAAAGCTGAAGAGTCTAGAAAGTAAATTACATGAGGAGTGGCTGAAAGAGCTGGTGTTGTTTAACCTGGGGGAGACTCAGGTGAGACCTTATCACTCTCTACCATTGCCTGAGAGCAGCTTGTACCAGGTGGGAATCCAGGTGGGGATCGGCCTCTTCTCCCAGGCAACAAGTGATGGGACAAGAGGATATGACCTCAAGTTGTACCCGGGCAGGTTTGGGTTGGACATTAGGGAGAATTTCTTCCTGGAAGGGGTGGCTGAGCATTGTAATGGGCTGCCCAGGTGGTGGAGTCACCTTCCCTAGAAGTGTTCAATAAATGACCAGGTGTGGCATTTAGTGCTGTGGTCTAGTTGAGAAGGTGCTGTTCAGTTGAAGGTTGGATTCAATGATTTTGGAAGTTTTTTCCAACCTAAATGGTTCTAGGGTCGTATAAGGATCTTTCTTATCTTGTGGTCCCATTAAAACAAACTTCTCATGCAATTATATGTTCAATTTCTGTATGAGACATAAAATTTTAAAATCCCCCATAACTTCACTTATCCTAGAAATGCATTATCTTAGCAATTACAAATTGGACTGAAATCAAATCCCCATTCTGCTGAATTCAATTCAGGAATGGCAGTCTATATCCTCTAGGAATGCCCATCATTAGACAATTGAATGTTCTAGCTTGAACACCGTTTTTTCTCTCTTGTTGGAAGTCCTCCACTTTATATAAATAATTAAGCAAGCATTGAAAGAGTGATGTGAACCTGCAGCTCTTATATCCTGGTTGAACCTCTAATTGCTGGCCTGGTTGCAGTCATCTCATGCCTATTTGCATTAGGTACTCTCAATTTGGAGAAAAATGTGCTTATGAAACATTTTTAGCCTGAAACAAGGCAGTGAAGAAGAGGTCTATATTAAGAATCTAATCACCGAGGGTATCTAAAGCTTCCTACAGGATCAAAACCCTTTGCAAGATGCATGACAGCCCAGGGCCTTCCTAGTAGGTAAATCTGAGTTCCTTGAGGAACTAAAACACCACCAGAGCTGTATAGCAACAAAGCATTGTTGGCTGAGGATGTTGGCTGAGGAGAGTAGTGCCAGGTAATGTTAAGGACCTAATTCAGATGATTTTATAAAATTAGTATCTGCACTGATATTAGGAAGAGATTTTTGGCAAGAGAAGCTGCTGGGTAGAAAACAGATTAATATTCAAAATTCAATGTATGGAATTGAATGATTAAAAAGGAACCTGAAAATTAGAATAGGATTTAGAACTTTGAATTCCTGTGTTGTTAACTAGAGTCATTACAGCAAATGAGTACATTCAAGATTCTAGAATTGGCTCAAAGGAGTAGTGTATATGCCTAGACTGTAAATTCAAACTTTCAAGGGTTTTTCTCTCATTTGTTTCAAAAACCTGGAGAAGTTTTCTCTTAAAAAGCTCTGCCTTTCCTTTCACTGTTATGCATCTTACAGCATTGTCAGACATCAGACTGAAAAACACTGAGTAAATGAAAACACAAACATTTTATTTGCTCGATTTACCTGTCATTGATTTATTGGTACCGTTTTCAATATACAGCTTTTAGAAATGTCTTATTTCCCTTTTACTTTTGCGACATTTCCAAGGTAATTTGAGATTCATGTTTGGCACCCTTTTTTCATAGTCAACAGAAGCAAGTCAAATTATTTTGAAGGACTACATTTTAAAGAAATGCTGGTAAAGAAAGAAACTAATACAATTTTTAAAATCTTGTCAGTCACCTAAAACTTAATGCTGTAGAAATGAATAAATGCTGCAGAAAATTTCATGTTAATATCGTATGGATATCTCCATCTAAGTATTTTATACTAAAGTACTTTGAATTTTGCATTTTCTGGTGATGCTTCATAGGTTCATTAGTCTCAATGTGACTCTACTTAGGAAGAGATGAAGCACCAGAAACACTGAAAGTCCCTCAAATTAGTCCTTTTTCATCTTCCTGGTTTAGCTTGTACCTGCCTTCTCTTCACTCATCTGTCTAGTTTAATCTGCTTTGTGTATGTGATGGAAGTCTGTCAAAACATGATTTTAACAACCAGGAACACCAAAATATCTTCCTTTTATACAGCTAAATCTTAAAATATTGTTACAGAAATATTTGAGAAATCTTGTGTCCTTAAAATCTGAAGTATCTAGAGAGCATGACGAGGCCAGGAAAGAAGATATCTTCAGTAGGAAGGAGTAGCAAGCATTAAAGAGAAAATAAAAACTACAAGTTACAGGGAAAAATTGCTAAAAATACAAGTAAAGAGCAGCTTTAAACAGAAATCATTTAGATATCAACATTACCATGCCAAGAAATACTTAGCATACAAAAACCTCTTCAGCTTTTTCATGCTACCATTTTTAAAGGGCATCAGCTGAGAAAAACTGTCACAGGACCTGAGGTTCACTAAGAATTTCACTTAGCATTACTCCTAAGTGCAGTTCCTGAACAGTTGTCTAAGAAGAAGCAGAATCCATATTTCAAATTGTGTTTATATAACAAAGAAGATTGCATTACCTCCTACAAAGGTCATCTGGGGCTGATTCTCATCTCAGATCAGTGGAAGTCAAAATTTTTCTTAGCTGGAATTTATGGCCACATTGCTGTGAGGGGAAATCATGTCTCTTGTTTACATAACGAATTAGAATAGTGTGTTGTTGGTTTGGAATTTTTTTTCCTTTATGCCTAAATATGATAGTTGTTCTTTATTTGCATTAGCTATGGTGAAATATATTCAAGTTGAAGTATGTGGGCCTCTTGTACAAGTCAGCATGTACTCATTATTTTGAATATCTCACCAAGCACGTAATGTGTGTTTACTTGAAGTGCACAGTGATTTTTCCACTGCTCTGTTTTGTTGGCATATCATCAAGTTATTTAATTTTATTTTGTGAATTCCTAGCTCCATGTAAGGCCAATATTGAACTGATTCCTTCTTCCAAAATTTTTAAAGAAAAAGAAATTTTAAATATCTGTAACTATAGAAGTTAAAACTGTTAAACAAATAACATAAATTTAGTGTTGATGCATATTTGCTGTCAGTGGAGATTTTAATTTTTTAATGGTTTTGTCCTGCAGTTATTAAAACATTAACTGTTTTCCCAATAGCCATTATAAAAGCTGCTTTTGCTAAATAAATCTGTTGTGGTTCAGCCTGAAATGACAGCTTGGTACTGAAACTCTGTTCTATCTCTCGACTGCCCCTTCTTTTCTATTTCAGTTTATGCCATTGCTACTGCTTCTTGATCTTATTCTTCTTTCGTCTACCATGTCTCAAAAACAGCCCACAAAAATCATGGGAAATGAGAGCTGGAAGAGACCTCGAGAGGCCTCTTATGTATCATCCTTTTTCTCTTCCCATCGTGTGAGCTCTACAGAAAAGACAGATATAGAGAACTTAAATTAGTGCTTGTTTGAGTTGGATATTGAGTAATGAAGAAAGTTCTCTGTTTTCCTTTTTGCTCTGTGAATTTCACTGTGAATTCATGCTGTAAGAGAAAACTACTTTTTCTTACAAGGAAGAAAATCACACAGCCAAATAATGTCAACTGTGCAGTGTTCATCCTGAGGCAGATAAAAATATGTCAGGCTGAACAAATTTCTAATAATCAATTAACACTTGTAAAGAAATATTATGTACTCCAAGATGGATTTGCCAAAGTGGTTTTCATTATTTATCAGTTATCTGTAGACATGAAAATTGACTCTGGAATCTACTATTACCTGATTTCAAGCCCATACAGAGCTTATTCTCATCCATTCCTCATCACTCATTCTTCCCTATGGAAGCTTATGCCATTTTCTGATTTGTTTTTTTAGTGCATTGGAGAATCGTTCTTTTAAAAGCATCAAATGAGATATTTCAAATTAAGATAAACTATAATTTATAATGAAGTATTCAGATAAAATTAATACATTCAGGCAAAAGATCATGTGATGCTGATAGACTGTGCATGCAGATAGGAATGTTTGGGTCTCTCCTCCTTTCCATCTTCCTCATCCATCTACACTCAGCTGATATTGCCTAGATATCTGATCTGATATCTAAGGTCAGGACTAAACTCCTGGATAAGAAGACATGAGGCAAAACAAGGAGACAAGGACTGAAACTCCTGATTCCTCATAATATGAAGGACAGGGAATGAAAAGAAATGAAAGAAGTCTAGTGGGGCAAAAAATTAGCACTCACACCATGACACAGTGGTAACATCAGTATCAATAATTGTGGTAGCAGCTGATATTAGTCATATTATAGTCATTTATTGAAAAGTGTAGTCCTATTGTGGCATGGATATATTATACCTCACTATTTCAAATCAATATGCAGTGAGCAAATAAAGTAGAAAATCTGCTTAAAAACTCACATGTCCTGGATTCTAAGATTAAAATTCATGCTTGAAAACAGTGCAACAAAATGAGGAAAGACTTGTTCTTTGGAAGTCCTGTAGGCCTTGCATACATTGTAAAACTAAAATACTACTCTATCACCATGAATGGGGGGGTATGATTTCGAAAATAGTTTATTATTTGGTGGATTATTGGTCAACATTTAGTTTACTAAAATGTTTCATAATAACTATAGTCTAAAGAAAAAAATTTCCACAGACTCTGAAATCCTGTTTCTTTTTGAGTAGTATTCCCACTGTTTTCATTGGAACTACTCATCAAACTATGATGCATCTGGTGCAAATGTGACAGAACAGAATGCCAAGAAACAAAAAATTCTGCATGATTAGTGCAAAAGAGTGGAAAATTATATCAGACTTTTAATGAGCCTTGACCTAGCCACAGTAATCAAATACTGGAGGTGGTCATGACATCCATCAGTTATGGCTCTCTTGCTATGAAGGAATATTTTCAAAGCAGTCAAATACAATTATGTTTTATGGGTATATAAGTGCAGTAAAATGTCATTCAAAGCTGGTATCTTTCTCATTAACACTGTTATTCCGACTAATATCTGATGTGACTGCTGTGATTAGACCATTTCTGGTCAATAACTTAAACAATTTTGAAATTTACATCTGAATATGACCACAGTATTTCTTCATCATTTTTCGCTCATTCTGTGATTAATTTCCCAAGGCTTTTAAAATACTACGTAAACTTCATTTGCTAGAGTAGGTTTGCATTTCTTTAATTTATTTGAAGGTTTAAATATACTAGTATATGTTTAAATAAAACATTAGAGTGTTAATTTATACTTGAGGAATCATACATTTGTGTTCATTGGACACTAATGTAATAGCACTGAGCTAAACTTGAAAAATGTTTCCTTTTGGGAAACGTTTACTGTAGGCTTTTTTTGTGTTAAAGAACCATTACTGAGTGTAACCACCTAAAAAAGCCAATGTACTAAAGTCTGCTAAAAAGCTGTGTTGTTTGCAATGAGATTAGAAATTCCTCAGGATGAATAACCCTAAAAGAAGGGTGTTTGACTTGGAAATGGCCACTGATGGGCTGCAAGGGCTGAAGAGCACTACATAAGATATAGAAAAGCAAAGTCTGCTGGCTGGATCAGAGGGCAGAAGGAAGGCTGCAGAAAGATGATGACTTTAGGCCAGGAGACATGGGATAAGACAGCAAAACAGGCCTAACTAAGGTGGACACTTGTCTGGAGAGAAAACTGTCAACAAAAGCAAGATCTTTGAGGAAAAATTAGGGGTGCGGTCCTGGTGAGCAAAGCCAAATTATTCCTAGGAGGTACTGGCTCTTATGACACTTTGTGCCTCCCCTTTTAAGGGCTTTTATAGAGACAAGATGTGCTTGTACTGCATTTTAGATAACCATGTGGATTTCCTGTAAACATTCTCTGCCACAGAAACTTCACATAGTTACCTAATGCTTCTCAACTTGCAATGATATATGCTACTGAATAATACATATGTAAGTTTATTGTTCTTATTGTGAGTTTTTAGCTCAGGGTGATATAGCATAAGCCATTCTATTATTCCATAATTGTGATATGTTTCAAATCAAAAGAAAATTATTCTGTGCAGGTATTGATAGTGGCAAGAAAATTCTTTCAGGGTCTCTATGAGAAAGGTTTGGCAACAACTTAATAAAACAGAATAAAGAAAGGAATACTGATAGAGAATAAATCTTCTATCCCTTCAGATTTTAGGAACCTTGTTTTCAAGCGGCATCAAGCAGATCCTGGATAGATTTTTGCGTGGCATTCTGCACAGGTACCAGCCACAGCAGGGTTCCTCCCACCTCCTATGCTGTGCTGTCTTTTATCTTGTGTAAAAATCCAAGCCATGCATTGTCTCCTGATAGACTGGCTGCTGTCTCTGATAAAATATCAGTAGTGCTAAGGGCTGGCAAGGGACATGCCAGCAGGTTCCCTTACAGTGTCTGTTCATGCTAATCTATGGGCTCCCTACACCCTCAGTACAAGGCCCAGTAGTGGCTTGCCCAAGGTTATTAACTCCTCAAACACAGTGCCTTCCACAGATTTCCCAGTAGAATAATCAATTGTACAATGGCAAGCACCAGGAGTTCAATCCTTTGTAATGGATTTTTTAAAATGTATTTAAGCATTTTAATTATTTCCTGCCGTGTTGCTGTCAGCAAAACTTAGCAAACAAGTTATCCCAAATAATGGAATTATAGGCCATATATGTTACAGGGGTTTGTTGGTATTGAACTGACTTTTACTGACTTAGTTGCTTCACTGAAACTTGCTGGCATGGCATTTGGTAGGAAATTAAGAAGTGAATCTTTCTATCTTCAGCTGATGATGCAACATAAAAGCAAAGTACTTCCTGCTCCATTTATATTTAAAGACGTCTGTAAAATATATCACAGTGTTCAGATATTTCAGTAATAATTTCACATAAATGACTTGAATGCAACATGTTAAGCATAAAAATGTTAGGCATGTTTGAAAATGAGGAGGACTTAGAATCTTATCTTAGTGAATCAAAGTTTAAATAAAAAAAAATTTGCTTCCAAACATCCTATTTGCTGAGTACCTGATGACTTCAGCAAGTAACTGAATATACTTCTCTACTTTTGGTTGTTGACCTTTGAGTGTATCTTCCCATTTCTAGGATCATATATAATTAAAATGTAACTCTCTCTCCATCTTAAATGTATGCAAGTTGGGGGTAAGCAAAGCTCACAAGGTCCAGGTTTATCAATGTCTCTGTTTTTTATAGTGGTTACATGCAAAATCTTTCAATCAGTGATGATTCCTGCATTTGTTGATGTAAAGGTTAATTGATCTCTGCAAATTAGTCTTCTTGGGTAACCTATGAGTGGTTTACCTCCAGTCTGTAGAGGACAGGTGCAGCTATTCTGATCTTGCACCAAATGGCTCATCTACATTGGTTTCACATTAATCTCTCTTGGCTTCCCAAAGGGAAGTAAAAGCTGAACACCTCTGAGAAGAAAGTTCAGTATGAGCATTGTCCTTGTTCCTATGCTCTGTTCTTGTGCATGCCTCTTGGCATGAGAAATATTGAAAATGTTCACATGTGGACAACAGTGGGAGATTTTAAATAGTGCCATGTGGTCATTGAAACAGCTAAACAGCTCTTTAATAAAACTGCACTTGCACTTCTTTGTGTGGCAGGAATGGTGCATCTTTTCTCATGTAATCAAGCATTTGTGGTTTTGTACTCATGAAGTCCTCTTTGTCTTCAAAGACCATCTCTTTATATTTGAAATTTTATGGCTGACATCAGAGGAAACAATCAGACTGGGAACTGATGGTTTCTTGGCTTTGGCTTCTTATTCCACTGTTACAGTAGTGGATTCAGGTAATTTGGATGCTGCTTCTTTTGAGAGTGTGGGACCAGAAAAAGCACTTGATCAGGCAAGATTTGCTACATCCTTGTTTTAATTAAACCATCTGGACACAATTCCATGCCGTGTGGTCTAGGATGACTGTGCTTAAGAAGGGAGGTTGGACCACATGACCTGCTGTGGTCCCTTCCAACCTGACCTTTGTGATTCTCAGGTCCTGTGCTTCTGTGAAAGGGTTTCCTTAGTGTGTTTCACTTGCTGTTCTCATAATTGAAATCTAATTTGTAACCTTTTCCTGAACATCTCAACAGAATGTCAGAAAAGTAGCTAATAATATTGATAGTGTAGATATCTTGAAATTTACACAAGCAGCAGGAAAAAGATCTTCATCTTGCCTTTGCAGGAAGGCAGAAAAATTAAAAGCATACTCCTATTCATCCATGGTTCTGTTGGAATCCTGATGACAGCAAAACCTCTGGAAAGATAAGAAAAAACTTTAGTGTAGCTTAACAGGATAAAAAATATTCCTCACGACCCCAACACATGGTGAAATAAGGAACTGTGCTGGCATCCTGTGTATGGTAGTTCATCATTATATTCCACTACTCTTTTTGTTCCTTTTTTTCCATGAGTGTATTAAGAGATAAATTAAGATGGTTGAGATTTGATTGTGACCAACCCTTTAACAGCATGGGATTTTCTTTCTTTTTACTTAAGCCAACATTCTGTCTTTCTGATGGACCCAAGAAGTTCTTAGATGGTGTCCTTGCTTTTTTTTTGATATGCCATCAATCCACCATACATGTTCTAGGGAATGGTGGGGAGCTGTAGTGATGAAATATCACGAGAGTTTTGCAAGAGAGCAGGCATTAATGCCAAAGATAAGTTACAGAAACAGATTATGCTTCCAAATATTGGATGGGAAGGACAGGTGTATGAGGGCATCCTTGTCTCTTTCATCTCAGATGGGCAGGAGAGGAAGGAAGAGGGAAGAGACAGTGGCATTATTAATTTACCAACAAAATTATGGTTTTCATAATTTAATTATTTTTTCATATAGCAGCCTGCCCTTTGATGACACCTTTCACAAGATAAATAAATCCAATATCACTGAAAAGGTTTTCAGAGGCATAGGATCTCAAAAGATCTGAGATGAATTCTCTGTTTCATTAAGTACTTTATGTGACTAGAAGACATCAGGGAAATACTAAGAGGAATAGCAATACATGATGATGCCAGAAACATACATTGGTATGGATGGGGGAAATGGAGTAATGGAAGGTAATGGAGGGGAAAGTGAGTAATCTAAGGGGATTTGATAAAACCTATTATGGATTTTGGATTTATTTGTTGTTTTCCTCTCCTAATCCCACTCTTCATCAATGCATGACTTTTTCACAGGATAACAAAGAAAGGACATGTGGGAAGGAGAGAAAATATAAGGAGTACAGGAACATATAGTCTTTGATTGCTTTTCTGGATGTTGCTCAGTGAATGTATTTTTCAGTAGAACAGTTCTGACCACTGCTGCTTCACAAAGTGCTTTGTTATTTCTATAGAGATTTTCCTTTTCAGGGACTGAAGGAAAACTCATATATCCAGAAGACAGCAAAATAGATGGTATTTGACTCAGCTAAAATAAAGGTATTTTTTTGTCTTTTGCACAGTTTGGACCAGAAAAGCCTATTCTTTTACTGGGTTGTTTAGTCAAACATTTTGTTTGATCCTTCTTCATTGTCATTCTTTCTCCTACTATTTGGTTTTTTTGGGGATTTTTTTTTAGTTTCAAAAATTCTCCAAAGGACTCTGTTCTCTGTTAGCTATACTGTAATGCCATTGGTGAGACTGAAAAGATTATTTCTTATACAACATGATATATTGTTGGTTTTCAAATACATTTCTCACCACCACTTTTCAATGAACCTTTCATAAATCCAGCTGAGGGCAGGCAAGATCCGTGTAGCTCTGAGAGAAAGGATAAAAGTAATTTACTAAAGATTCATGAGCTGTTTTCTCACACTCTCCCAGCTATTATAGCCAAGTATAGTATACCTGATAGAATTACACTGAATGTGAAATAATGTTTCTGCAGCAAATGAGTTTGAGAAAGATCACCACAAGTCTCAAAAGGAATAGAAACTCTTTCTCTTAATTTACCATAAAATATAAATTCATTTTAGCACAGGAGTTTAAAATTAACTGTAATGACAGTTTAATTTCTTCAAAGACAACATTGTACTTCTGCCTTGCATGGTCTGTATGAGTTTATACACATTACAAAACATTCTCTGCATACTCAAAATACAGAGTGAATGCCAAGCAGATAAGCTTTGAATAAAACTGAAACAACAGATATTGTTCCACTGATTTTATTAATTTAAATCTGCAAGTTTTGCATCTGTGTATCTAACAGTTGCTTTTTTTTCCGCCTCCCCATTGAAGGGCTTGGCTTTTAGGCAGCAGCAGAACAGCTATACAGGGACAGCAGCAGTTTATTCACTTTCATTTAGCATCCAGCTCTTGCTGCTGTCCTCATCCCTGCAAGGCAAAGCGTGCCCATGCCCATGCCCATGCCCATGCCCATACTCTTGTGAGTGGTGACCAGGTGCTTGAGAAATAATCACGTCTGTGCCCTTCCTCATTTGGACCAATCCTGCCTGACTTTGCACAGTTTTTGCATTAAGAAATGTATATAGCAGACCATCCTGCCAGGAGAACTGCAGCATCCCTGGTAGTCAGGCAGGCTGGAGTAATTTTCTTCTCTCTCTGTATTACAGAGAATAGAGGCAGGAGACAATTTGCCAAAGCGTGATACTCCCATGTTTTGCCATTAAGCCTGCTGCTGTGTTGCTCTAGTATTGAGTAAAAAGAAATTTCCCATACTTGTATGCTTGAAAATCCATGATAAACTATATTTTAAATTGAGAAGCAAAGATTTTTTTGTTGTAGTGTATTTGTTAGGTATATTACAGGAAATAATATAAAACCTTTACATATGCAATTCAGAATTGCTGCTTCATACATAATCTTAAAATGAATGTTCTAAAAATCAAGAATTTAAATGCAGTTTATGCCTAGGCCAAGTTTTCTTTCCCTTGTCTATCCCCTGCCTCCCCAGCAAAGCTCAAACATATCAAATTTTCTAAAACTGAGAAAGAATTTAACTATCAGAAGCCCATTTTTCCATCTTTATTTGCATTGGCCAGGCTACTCAGAGAGAGAAAAAAGCAGACATATCTCTTCACAACTTCCCACTGAGTCGTGAATTCTTCAATGCAAGGGGCTACTCCACTCCTAAGTGATTTTTTAACAGTAGAAATACTTTGTGGATAATAAATACATTGAACATTGCATTAGAAAATCGATCTCAAAACTATTTATAAGGTAAAATGAATAAATCATCCTCTTCTTACTTTTGAGTTTACATCACTAAATACATGAGTCTGTCCACTGTTTCTTGCCATTGCACTTTCCTTGCAATGTGCATTTCAAGGGAATCAGATTTCAAGAAAGTAGATATTGAGGAATTATATTAAAACAAATCAATCTGGATGACGAGTAGATAAGCCTTGATGAGAGCATATTTATGGATTTAAAACTATATTATTTATGTGAAGGTTGGGCCAGGAACAATGTTCTATGAAATTGTGATCTCAGCATAACATAAAGCAAACAAGCCTTTTCAAGTGGATTAAGAGTACTCAAGTGGTCTGAGCAGAGAGCTATAACAAATATTGACTACCAAGCCGAAGAGAGGAATGCAGTGAGCCACATTAGACAGGTTCATCCCTGTCTATATTTATTTTATGTATCCCTGGCAATTGAAAATAATGAAAGAAATGTGGCTTTATAAATAGGGAAACGAGAATATTAGCCTTGCTAAGTGGCTGCCGAAGAGCTCTGCTATAACTTTATATCCTAGAGTGGAAAAGATTCCTTTCCTTCTCTTCTGTCCCCTGAGGAACCCTCTGCCCTGCTTTCTTATTCCAGTGCTCAGCCCTGTGACTCAGGCTGTGCTGCAAGATAACTCCTTGAACCCACAAGGCTAGATAATACTCCTTATATATGCTGCACTGTTTCAGTCCTCCTAACATGAAATGATAGCTCCTAAGGGGATAAAGGGTGTTGTTATCAAGTTAAGTTTCTTTAACAAGCCAATGGTCCAATCCAATAAAAAAATCAATTTTTCAGAGCTTCACAATGAAGAAGCATAATGCATTTTTATTGGATCTAGCCCTGAGCTATCTTGTCAAAAGTTAGCAAAATATTGTTCAAAACCTCTTATCAAATCAGGGATCTTTAAGCTTTGCTTGTTTCCCCAAACACAGAGGAACCCAAAGTATTATAAATCTGTGAAAGAGTGAAAAAAGTGAGTTGTGCTAGGTGACAGAAATTGGTTATGCATTATCTAAGTTGTCAGCTCTCTGGAAGGGATAACTTAATGTGTTTGGGGTTGGTTATTTTTTGTTTTAAGGTTTGTTGAAAATTCATGTTCACTGACAGACATGGACACAAATGGTACTGAAAAGTAATAATATATAAATGACCTTGTGATTTTCACAAATGAAATTTTCCCCAGTCAAGAGAGTTCTAGGTCACTAATTACTATAGAGTGACGTTATTTCCCTTCTTTCTCTTTGGAATACTGCACAAGAGAAACTCCTGAATTTTAGTAAATATTTATGCTGAGGGGAAGGGATAAAAGATTTTTTAATATTTTATTTTGGAGATAGTTAATCATATTTATCATCACTCATTGTATAATTTTAACATCATCCTAATCAGGAAGGGAAAAAAAAATTAAAGCCACACTACCTAACCTCCTTCTTCCATTATTACTGTATTGTAAATTAGTTATTTGATCATGATCTACATTTTAGACATTCACTTCCCTTTTGTATTAAGATAAAGATCAAGTTACACTTAATTGCTCTTCCAAGTGTAGGGTTTTTTCCAGTGTATTCCGCTGATTATTCTCATACAAATCCTTTTGCAAGAACATGCATTCAATGACCATCACTGAAATGTAGATTAAGACTAGTGCTGGACCTGTAGAACTCTTAAATGTTCCTGTGTTTGTCTTTCTATCAGTAAGTTTTATCCCTGTTTTGACCTTTCTTTTTCATCAGATAATGTTTAAATGGTGGCATAACTTAAAATTGGGAGTTCAATGGAGCAACATGAGATGATTTTATATAGATTAAAAAGAGATACTCTGGGCTGCATTAGATACATACAAAGACATTCAATCAGAGAACAGGGCAAAACCCAGGTGTAAATTTATTTCAAAGCATTTTGTTTTTCCTCAAGCCAGAGAGGCTTAAATCATTACTCTGATCTTTTGTTGAACTCCAAGAGAAAGTGCTGAAATTACTTCAGTGGTGTCTAACCCTGAGAGCTATCAGAAGAAGAAATTACTGATTTGAATGTTATAGGTATCCAGAAAAACACTAAAATGAAATCCATCACAGACTTTTCTTCCATAGTAAGATTTTAAGAATTATCTTAGCTTGGTTCAGGCTAGGCTTTTACATGCACAGTGTTTGTCTTCACCATCTGGTAAAAAAGAATATATCATTTGGTGGATATTTTCTGCCACATTTGACTTAATGATTCAAAAGTGCCTTCTCACTGAAGTATTTTCTATATTCCTTATTCATTAGGACACATTATCCTAGAGTTTTCTTCAATTAATAATTTTCAGCAATTAAGGCATAGCTGTAGCTATGAGGCACTCCACTGTCATTGCAGCCATTTCAGAAACCTGACATGCCATCCCATAAACATACTGGGTAATCAGAGCTGGAGAACCAAATCTGCATTGTTTTACTTGCAAATCTGTTATAAATATTACAATGGTGCTGATTTTGGCTGAATAATTTCTTTCAAAGTTTCAAATAAATATATCATGTCTTTATTTCCATTTTAAAGCAGCAAACATTGTATCTCAGTCCTCATTCTTTATTTCCCAGATGTATCTTTGTTTTCAGAAATTATGCCTTTTTCCCTTTTGTTTATAAAAACCCCTCAACTTTACAGTTTTAGGGGGTGGTCCCTCAACTTCAAACATGAAATCTGATTACCTTCAGTGTGATTCCATATGTGAGCTGAAAATCCTGGGCAAGCTTTGACTGGATATTTGAGGTATATTTCCCCATAGAAATGTCTGTTTGTGGAGATATAGAAAACACAAATCTTTAACTGAGGGCTTTTCATTCCTTCCTCTGTTAGAAAATGTATATTTAGCAAGAAATTGCTAAATCTTTTTTTAAAAAGTCATTAATTCCATCTAAATCCTTCAAGAGAATGTTAGGTATTTGAAATTATAAAATTTTAAAAAAAGTATTTCTGCACTTGCAGAAAGGTCAGTAATCTGGATTCTTCATCTAGACTTCCTGGAAGAGTTTTAGCTCTCCATACATTTCTGCTTTTAAAATCAAGATTACTTGCTCAGCCTGTGAGGACCATTAGCTTTTCATGGTTATGTATTCTCCCATTTATTTGCAGTGTTTTTCCCACATTCTGCAGTTTACTGATAAATGAACTTTTCTACTGTCATAGCAAGCTTATTAAAATAACTAGGAGTTCTTGTAAACAATGCCAAAGTAAGATGCAAGTCCCATACATACATGAAAAACATTAAGAAAATAACTTCTGCTTTTTTTGGGGGGGGGGGTGGGAGGAGGGCAGAGGCAGGTTTGTGCAACCAGATATCTTTGAAATTACTAACTGTTTACAATAAGAAAAAATGTTTTCAGGAAAAGATGACAATATCCTGCCTGGATTTCAGATATTCCTTATGTCAATGAGCTGGCAGTCATAAATACATCTTAATTTGTCTCATTCTGGCCTGGGACGTTCACCCAATTTCCATTCTTCATCAGGTCAAGAGGCACGAGGAAATGTTAGATCTTTTGGTTTCTCATGCTGAGTATATGTATGAAGGTTTTTGGATTAGCACCAGTGTCTGATTAGTGATCAAAGACTTAAATTATGTTATGCATATCAAATAATCTCAAAGCAGTGATTTCCCAGTTTCTCCAGAGCAGACAGCCTAGCATTTCTGATATGATTTACCTTCTCAAAAATATAGACTATCCAGGAAAAAAGAACATTTTTACACATACGTGGTCATCCAGTAGAGGAACATAAAATATTATTTTTAATTGGGCAAACATTTGTCCTCTTAATATTGTTCAGTGGTAAAAACTGAGGTGTTTAAATTACACAAAACAAGTGTCAATGAGCTATTGCTAGGCAAGGTCAAGAGTTTGAAAAGAATGACCATTGGGGACTGGAACTAGATCATCTCTGAGGTCCTTTCCAACCCAAATCATTCTATGATTCTGTTTTTCAGCGGATTAAGAAATCTGTAACTTTACTCATTAGTACTGGCTTTTAACAGGACAGAGGAGCTGTTACTCAACCATAAACCTCTTTGTATTTCTGCACATATTGTTTCAGCTTGAATATATGTATTTTCTAGAACTTCTACTGTCTAATTCATTTTGAGTGTTGTGTTGATATGGTGAAGCTCAGAGCAAAGACAGGATGTGCTGTCCTTTCCCAGACTAGAATATAAAGGGTGGGTATTTCCCTGAGGAGATAGAAATTTGCAGCCCTAAAACTGCATTGTGATTTTCACAGGCATATTGCTGCCTTGGGATGTGGTCTCTCACCATCAGAAAGTTTCTGTGTAGGGTCAGCAATGCTTTCTTCTATTCAGTGGAGAGCTGTTGACTGTGAAAAATACTGAAGAGATCTATGCCAAGAAGGAGATAGAGAGGAAGAAACCTGGAGAGAAAGGATATGGAAAGAAAAGAAATATATAGTATTTTTTTTTACCTGCTTTTAGATTTATTTGTTCACACTATGCCAGCAAACTCAATTAATTAAGAAATATAATTTCCTTGCACTTTGTGAAGCTAGATATTTTAACTGTGAAAATAAAATTCAAATATTTTTAATAACCTATCACCGAGTAATTTGAAGTACAGTAATTTTGATTAGGTCTAGAAAGAATAATATTGTCTATTTTCATGTTCCCTAAAAGGCTCAAAAATGGCATGATCAATTAGTTTTGATTTCCTTACCAATCCGTCCAGATGGTTCCTGTTATTTTCTGAAGATGGCTGCAAATGCAATTTTTCCGAAACCATAATTCACATTTTGTGAACAGTACAGATAAAAGGTAAAAGATACAGAACTACTTTTTTGGTAGAATAACCAGAGCTGAACCCCAGTCTAAGTTCACCTTTCATCAAGTGCAAGACTTGAAAACAACTTAGGAAAGTACAGTGTACTTTCAGGAAAAGGGAAAAACAGGCTATGTTGTATTCTTTTCGGGGAGTTGGAAAAATATTTACTTAAATAATGTTCTAAGAGGTTTACATGGTATCTTATTCAAAGATACTAGAAATTATGTTGGGTTTTACAAAGTGTTTGTTACTTACTTCTCTGTGCATAAGTAGCACTTCAAACATATTTATAGCTGAACACAATCTATAGTCTACTTTATATCAGAGCAAAACACTTAGAAAACATTGTTTATAGACAATGCTAATTTAGGAGGCAGTGCTAGATTTTTGTGAATAGCCCCCCACAATCAAATATATAATTTATCTGAACAACAGTTAATAATAATAATCTTTCACACTTAAAAATGTAAGCAATTCTGCCTCCTCAACGCTTCAAACATCTGAGTACCATGTATCTCTTCCTTATATCATGTAATGTATCTTGGGTCCATAAATAATGCAGATTTCATTCTGAATATGCTGCATAATGTTGTAAGCATCAGTTTGATCCGGGACTACTGCTGTAATATTTATTGCACTTACTATCATTCCCCTTGAGTAATGAGGATTTCAAAAAGATTTATACATTTATGCATGTACACAACCTTTATATAGATGCATATTACGTCTTTACATATATTACCTATATATATGATATAAAGCTTTTAAATACTCTTAAAATACTGTATATGCATATAATTTTATCCTTGCCTTAAAAAGCCAATTGAAGGTAATATCTTTTGCTTTATGAGTCAACTGGAAGTTTTGTTTTAAAATATCTGTACGAATTGTGCAGTTTTTCCTGATTAGATAGTAAGAGCAATTGACTGTCTAAGAATGTGACCTGTTAAATCCAAATTAGCAAGAGGATACTTACATGGAGACAGATATCAATCATTATTATCTGTATCTTTTTTAATCTGTTTTAGAAACTATTGAAGCATTAAACATTACTTTTGCATAACTCAAGAGGGAATATGAAGGATCCTCAGCTATCTTTTAGTAGACCAAAGAAATGGGAATTTCAAAGACTAGAAATGCAGTTAGAAATTGGTTTTGTTGTAGTATTTGGCTTCTAAGAGCAAGTTTATCCTTGAATGCCCATTAAGTATCAGACATTTATTCCACTTTCACTAACATGCTTTCCCAATTCCATGATTTTTCTTTAAGATTTTTAACCTTCTTGCCAACAAAAACAAGAGTTGTGTGATTACGTTGTCAGCCTCTTTCTTCCCTCTTTGATAACACTTGAATTCAACTGACTAATTGCAATCCAATTTTGACAGGTGCAAAAACTTTCAAAAATAATTAAGCTATTAAAGGCTTTGTAGAAATAAGTAGCTGAGGAGAGGAGTGGTGAGCACCTGGATGAAGGGAGTGGCAACTGTGAGTGTGTAGCTAATGAGCCACTGGGAAACACAGCAGTGAGAGATTTAAGTGTCTACACTGCTGCAAAACCTTCAGCAGGATCTTGTTCCTTCTCATGCACAGAAATAATTGCAACCCTGCAAGTAGGAAATGAAGCTTCTTGTGTTTTTAGTACTTGTAAAAAGAGGCTGAGCCATCTAACTCTTATTATTAGAAGCATTTTGGAACCTGATGCAGTTCTGATAGTTTTTTTTAAATATTTTTATTCTAAAAAAAATCAATGCCTACTCCTTATTATACTCTAAGAAGTTTTACATTTGGAGGCTCCTGCTTAGAGAGGCTGTGAAGTAAATGAGATAGAACGTTACAACATATAGGTAAAGTAGAACATCTAATTGAGTTCTTCAGGGACTGTCAGACCTGAGGTCTAATAAGCACCTTGCAATGTCAGTAGAGGTAATTGGCTTGCAGCTGCTGAAGAGACAGCTGAGTTTTAGGGGAAAGAAAAAAAATAATAGGAAATATCATATTAAAAAAAAATTGAAAAAAATCTAAGCATCTTGAGCATAAACTATTGGGTCAATGTCATGCCATCCAGTACTCATGCTTGGAGAATAATTGATGAAAGAGAGCTTCTAAGCAAAATAAAGGTTTACATGGAAAGGATAAATAATATGAAAAGTATGCAGCTCTATGTAGGGCAGATAGAAATGACCTTGTCTGGCAAAAACTTTACTTGTCTCTAACCATTATATCGTAATCAAGGTAGCAACTTGCTACATGCCAGTTCTAATTTAATACTATTGAATTAGGGTCATCATGAAAATAGTGACTCGTTTGAAGCATAATTAACCAGAAAAATACCAAAGAACTGTGAAAGGGTAAGAATTAAAAATTCCTATCTCTTATGACAACTCTGTTGTAGCTGACACCTGCAGAGCCCAGAGGTGATCAGGAGTAGAGCAGCTTGCCACTATCAGTGGCTATCAATTTATGCATTACAGGGAAAGAAGTTGTTCTAGCTCCCATCTGAACCTTCTTTAAATCACTTTCATTCTCCAAGGAAACCTCTTAAACCTCTTTCCCACATTTTTGGTGAATTCCTCTTTGATGAATATTGTTTAAAGTACAAAGGTAAAAATTCCTATCCTATAACTTTTACAGTGCCCTTATATTTTGCTACTTAGTTCCTAAACCTTGTTCCCCTAGGAGTTTTTTTTGTTGTTGTTGGGTTTTTTGTTTGTTTGTTTGTTTTGTTTGTTTGGTTTTGGTTTTTTTTTTGTTGGGTTTTCGCTTTTCTTTTCTTTCTTTTTTTTTTTTTTTTTTCGTTAGGAAACAAAATTTTACTTGAAAGCTAATGGATACTCAGAGTAATGAATGTTCTTCATATTTTACTTATGTAAACCACAGCCAGTAGAATGTTTACAATAAATCAAGTGCTTTTGCCACAGACATGAACAGGATATGCATGCCAGCACATTTCAAAATTTAAAATAAATAAATAAAATAAAATTTTAAAATCGGACAAGCTGTGCCCTAGAGCTGCAGTGGTTTCTCAGGCTGAGCTGTGTGGACTGCAGCCTTCCTTATATCAGAGCAGATGTTCCTGAGTGCAGGTACCCAGCTCCTACAGCAGCTGAGGCACAATCACAGCTTGTGGGTCTCTTCTTCCAAAAGGGTCTTTGGAGAACCACTGCAATTATGATCCATATACTAGTGCCTCCCTATAGGAGACATTTCTTGGCTTTGATTTGGTTTAAAGAGAAGTGAATCAATGTGTTTAGGTACATACTTATGGCACAGTAAATTACATAACACCTTCTACCTCCAGTAAATTTATATTCTGATCATGGGCTGGTGCAGATGACATATTATCTCTCAGTTTTTATTATAAGATTCCCTCCTACAGCTTCATGGTTAGCTGTAGGAGAGAGTTCTGGGCTGAGGACTACTGGAGCAGCCAGCAGTTGAAGGTTCCCCAGGGAATTATAGAAAAAGTGACATAATTAATTTGTCTTTGATGCTGATGTGCCTCATTGTCTCTTCTACACTGTTTTGAGGTGTGTGAAGCAGTCCTGTGGTTCATGCATTGAGGTATCCTGTCCCCACTACATGTCTTTGTGTATCCTTCTTTCTACTTGCTCTTTGCACATCAACCATACCAGCATTCCATATTTCATTATTTAAAAGAGCTAATGTTCCTATGTTCTTATACAACCAAATTTATTCCAACACAGTTGAGATTTTATCTTCTCTGTGATGAGCTCATGTCTTAGAATATAGAGAGGATATGTGATACAAACTTTAAATTGGTCCTAAAAGTACAATAAAATGCTAAATGTATAACTTATCATAAATATTTTACAGCACAGCCATGTGAGTTCACAGTATTTCCATTATAGCTCTTAACTTATTCACTTTCTGTATAAGGCACATCTATACATGATCCCACTTAATTGTGAGTTCATAGATGAGTGGAATTAATCTTATCCTCACATATTGCAGTTTTAACATAAATATTTGTTCCCATTTGTACAACATGTCCTTGAATACTGCTGAGGAAGACACTATTTGAAAATGTGACTTTCATCTCTACTTTATCAGGATTTATAAGCAAATATTAACATAGGTATTAGTACATGATCTGCAGTAAGTTCATTTTCATAACCCACTATTTTAGACAGTTTAAGTGAATGAAACCTGTAAATATTGCAACTTATTCGACAGTTTTGTATTGTAAAAATTACGTTTAACATGTTATAAAAGTTCTTAATGACATTTTTGACCTGATCACTTTCAAAGAAATGCAAATCTTTGACTCTGTATAGACAATTGTGTGGGTCTGATTCATTAGAACAGGAAATTAGAAAATATTGTTGCTTTCTAAATCCTGGAATCATAGAATACTATGGGGTTTTTAACTTTAAAGGTTATTTAGTCCAACCCTCCTGCAATAAGCAGTGACATCTCCAGCTAGATTGGTGTGTTTCTCAGAGTTCCCTCCAACCTGACCATGAATCTTTCCAGGTCTCTTGGCAACCTGGTCCAGGGTTCACCCCCACCATAAAAAAATTTCCTTCTTATATCTAATTTAAATCTACCCTTTTTAAAATTTAAAATCATTACTCAATATCCTACCCCAACAGGGCCTGTTAGACAGTCTGCCCACATCTTTATTATAAGCTCCATTTCAGTATTGAAAGACGAATAGATGATCTCAAAATAACATGCAAATGAAATGAAGGGTACAGTCAGACTTTGAAATTATATTATGCATTTTATAGTCTTTTACAAGCTATTCTACAGCATTTTAGTATGAATAGGTGTTAAACAAATGTTTAACTGCCTCATCGAAGCAACAATAATATTATGTTAAATTGTGACCACAATGCACTACGTATTCTTTGAAAAGAGGAAACAATCAGCCCAGCAAACTGAACGTGCCTACTGGCTTTGCAGCTACACATCCGTGTGGCCTAGGCAATAATTGCAATATAGAATGAAGGTCTAATAGAAAAATATAGTCAGTTTTTCAGTCTGCAGCTATAACAATTTTCTCCCCAATAGACAAAAAGAAAGAACAGGGTTAATATTCTAATGAACTTTTATAATTTTATTTTCAAATACCAGAGTTATCACAATGTACGAATGGTATTACAATAGGTACCTGGTCGACTTACAAAATTTTGGTTCAAAATTGATAAATGCATGCTATTTTGTAAGTGGGAAGGGGTCAAGCACAATATGCTATGCTTAGAAGAGTAGGTGAAACCCTTACTCTCCCTACAGGCTGCAACTAAAACTAAGAAAAACTGTAGTACTTGAACAGCTCACAGCTTCAAAGGACAGAAAATTGGGAGCAATCTCTGCAAACTTCAGAATCTGTGTTCTCCACTGTCAGGCTGAGTTTGACCTTTAAAGGACTGAAAGAGCCCTGTCTCTCAAAAATAGTGAGACTCTTGATGGCCAAACACCTTTGATCATTACTAGAGTTAATGGAGCAAATATTTGCTCATGGATGTAATCTGCCACTGATTTAGGATTGCTTCTGCTATATACTCTCAGATGAAAGTTAATCATATTATAGCAGCACATATGGGTAGAATGTGAGAGCAGGTTTTATAGGGTGCATGTTGAGGGTAGGAAAGTCAGAGAAGAACATGCAAACTTTCTGCAAAGATATTGATATGCACCTTCACTGGGTTTATCTCCTAAGTGGTTTTCCCCATGACGAGTGAAATTCATATTTTGACAGGATCTTTTTCAAAGACTATATTTGCTTTGCTTGTAGTCCATATATTTATATTACAAAATGCAATCTCGTTACGTATATAAATTCTGTGGAAAACTTAACCCTGCATTGTATATAACCCAATAAAATGGTTTTGGCCACCCAAAGCATTGTAGGTATGAACTCAATTGGAGGTTAGTACACTGCCACTCTGACTTCCTTGCTATCAGAACTCATGCATTTCAACCCTGTCAGAGACAATGCCTGTCAGAAACACCTCTTTCTCTTTGGGATTTTTGGTTGCCCAGTCTCTTTGGATTGCTCTTTAAATAGGGTCAACACCAGGCTTAGTGCAGGTTGGGAAAGGGTGGCCTGCTGCCTAATTGCTGACTCCCATCACAATTTTGGATGAAGTTCATTATATAGGTATAGGATAAAACACAAGTTCCATAATGGCTGTTTTTCCTCCTTGTAGAACTTCTATATAGTAATTCTGTAAGAAGGACAAAGTTCACTTACAGCTAAAACATGAGGACTTGTGTACATAATAAGGTGTACAAAAAAATTTAATTTGATCAATACAAACACCAGAAGAGAAAGTCATCTTCTCTCACTTCACTATTCAGTGATAAAGGGTAAGGTAATCCCAAGATAATGTAGCTGGTCTCATTTAAAGAATCACCTTGCTTTTTGGAATTCTCATCAGATAAAGGCCAGTTTATTTGTTGAGCAATGTTGCTTTTGAAGTAAGGTGTAATATTGCATTATTTGCATTCCAGCAGCAGAGCAATTTTCTTTCACATTAGCATAACCTTTTTTAAAACAGAAAACTATAATAGTTCATTACTACACTACAGCAGCTTGAGGAATTATGGCTCCCATTGTGTTTCATACAGTAAGCAGTTAGGGATGGCTAATTTTTTCAGAAGTTAATTTAGGTGCTTGATTTTTTTATTGATGCTCTGAAGCTAGAATATAGCTTTCTTCAAAATAGGATTTCATTTTTGTGATCCTCTGAGCAGTGATAGCCTTTATATTTTCTAGACAAAATCATGACTATCCCATTTAATTTTTCCCTCATTCTGTGAAAGGCTGAGAATTTGTAAAATGCATTTCTCTCACTGAAAACAATTACTTTATAAAAATGGTTTCCGGTGGGGATTCAGGTAGCTGATAAAAAAAAAAAAGCATTAGTAAATCAAAGGAAAATATGACTTAAAGTGAAAAGGATACAGTTTTGTTCCTATTTAACATAGCAGTCACTGAAAAGGGGCACTTGCATCTTCATGCAACATTTTTCATGTGAGAGGTTCTTTAGGGTAAAAGTGAAGTAATTAAAGACCTGAAGGGAAGTATGTGAGCCTTAGTCTGGGAAGGACAAAGGGGCTGAAAAGTGAAATCCACATTATATGATTACATACTGTCACAGCAACCATTCTGACTAGAAAGAAATATAGTCTAACAAATTAGGTCTGAGGCATGGAATAAGAAAACCTGTTTTCTATTCTTGGCACTGGTGATGACTAATGGAGTGACCCTAGAGAGTCATTTCAAGTCACTGTTTCTCTCTTTTCAGGACTGGATTTTAAGGTTCTGGGGAGGGATTGCCTTTTTTGCAGGACCTGTATAGTGACAAAAATCTAGGTCTTCTAAAACTGTGATAGCATGAATATTCTTAGAGAAATGCTTCGCTTAAACTTGAGGTGACCTGAACCAGATATTTCTGGAGCATCAAAAAGACTATGAAGAAATCTCTTTCTTTTTTTCATTGTGTGTTCTTTAAAGATGTTATTCTTGATTTCACGTAGAGGAGCAGAAATTCAGTCTTTAAAATATCTCTGTAAAGGCTGCCTTCCAGTATTTCTCTGCAATTTTGTACTCCAGAGTATTTCAATCATCCAGACTTTTAAGTCTTTAATTACACATTGTCATTGAAGTAAACTTTTGAACCTAAGAGAGAGGTTTTAAAGAAATGGAAGTAACTTTAATGTGCAAAATTCCTGTGTTGAATTCTCAGCATTTTCATGATTTTTCAGATTATTAAACACTGACTTCAAAAACTATTTCTTCAAAGACTTGTCTGTCTTCAGAAATAATGAGAGGCATTTCTCACTTTAGAAACTTTCCCTCTCCTACTATAAGCACACGCAAAATTTAACTTTAAACAGTGTAAGGGTTTGGCTGCCTGAAGTTTTCAAGAGATATAATAATGACAGGAAAAAAAGCTGATCCTTATCTCATTTGCTAGCATTGCTATTGCTCTGTAAGTAGGTGGCACAGTCTCTTGTAGTTGAATCCCCAAACAGAGGGCCGAGAGAAAAAGAAGCCTTTAGTCATCTTGAAGTTAAGGTTAGTCACACATAGCTGTGAATTCAGGGCAAGAGGACTACCATTACTAAAACCAGTTATACATAAAGGTAAACAAATTAAATTTCTTTGAAACCTAGCTATTTGCATCTTGTCATTTTTCAGGGTAAAAACCCAAAAGTTGCTACATTTCTGTTTTTCTAGATTTTAACAGTTACACAAGGCTACAAAATCTCACTAGCAGTGTGTTAGAGCTCTTCTCATTCCTTGCAAAATTCAGGATACTTATTAAGCTTCTCCCTGAAACCTTATGTTATTACTCAAGAATCTGATAGTCCATAATACTTACACAACCTTTGCAAGGCTCTTTGGGAAATTCTTAAACATCCCCCACCCCTCTCCTGCTGTCCATTAGAGGAGATAGCTCATGATGTCACACCCCTGCTGAGTCAGGAGTTCTGTCAATGCATCTTTTCTTCATCCTTAAATGTCTTCCTAATTGTATTATATCCATCTCTATTTATGGTAATTCGTTGGGGATGCTCAGGTATTCTGTGATTCAACTCACTGTTTTTAAATAGTGAAACAATACCTCCTCTTTGTACATCTCAAAATGACCATTTGAGAAACCCAAATAAAAGGACTTTACTAAAGTCCTTCACCATCTATCAATTTTTTAAGTGATAATGATGTCAGGATTATCTAAATATTTTTCCAAATGTCTTTTCAAATGTTTTCTTCATTGGTAATCAATGGTTATGTATGCAATCAATGGGGATATATGCAGGAGAATCAATAAAATTTAGTGTGATTCATCCTATCAGATATTTAATTTTACTAATGGTAAGATAAACTGTTATTGTAGACTCCTAAATTTGCTTCAATTTTAGTAGGAATCCAAGAGATCCAATGAAGTCCAGGCTTCATTGGTTTTAAATGGAATACATCCTTGTATTATTCCCATCTTAGCCTGCTGTCCTAGGAGTCTATTAGGAGGTGTTAAATTTTGGGACTTACCACTGTTTCCTCAGTAGCAGTCTGGGATGTTATGGCACTCTCAGAAATTTCAGGGAGATCCACATAAATCAAGATGTCTCTAATTAAGATATTTCCAGAAAGGAATTGTGCTGGTTTTGGCTGGAATAGTGTTAAATTTCTTCCCAGTGGCTGATACTGGGCTGGGTTTTGGCTTTGTAGTGAACACAGATTTGATAATACTGGGAAGTTTTTGTTACTGCAGTGCTAGCTGAGACCTTCTGTGCTTTTCATATGGCCACTCTGGTGAGCAAGGTGGGGATGTGTGTGAGGTTGGGAGGAGACGTGGCCAGGACAGGTGACCCCAAGTGATCAAAAGGATATTCCAGACCATGAGACATCATGCTCAGTATTTAAGTGGGGGGAAAAAGGAGGAAGCAGAATGTTCAGAATGATGGTGCTTGTCTTCCCAAGCCACCATCACTTGTGTTGGAACCCTGCTCTTCTGGAGATGGCTGAAAACCTGCCTGCCCATAGGGAACACTGAATTAATTATTTGTTTTGCTTTGCTTGCCTGTGCACCTTTTGCTTTCCCTAATACACTGTCTTTATTTCAAGCCATGAGTTTTCCAGCTTTTACCTTTCCAATTCTTTCCCTGATCCTGCTGGTGGGGGAATGAATAAGTGGCTGCATGGTGCTTGGTTGTTGGATGGGGTTAAACCACAGCATAATATATATCTATTATCCAGTAGAGTGAATTAAATTTGTATTTTCCATCAGTAGACTTAAGAACCATCTTATACTTTGAATTCACTCCTGAGAAAAGGTCTTTGTGACTTAATGGTATTTCAAATATCAAGGCTGTAGTGCAAACATTTTTGATTCATAGTAATTTTTCAGGTATTATCAAAAGTATTAATTTAACATTTTTTATTCAAGCATTTAATCTTTATCACATGCACTGAAGCTTGGATCTATCAATGTTTTAAATTAAATGTTCTTCCAGACTTTCATGTTTTGCTTCAGAACAAAAATAAATCTTTTTCATCTATAGTAAACATCTCTAAAGTTAGACAGCCATGATCTCAGAATCACTTTTAAACTGCAGTCAAATCAAGTACAAAAGCCCTAATACAAATCATGCTTTTATTTGTTTCTTATAACAAAAAAGTACAAAGACATCCATTCTTTTTTTTCTCCCTCACATAAATAGCCATATATAAGGCTGACTAGATTCTGTGCTTTAAAACTCATTTCTGTCAGTGCTTAACAGCCTCTCCTTTTGAAGAAGAACAGCTGTAAAGAGTAAACAAATTTAGTAGTTCAGTCCTTCAAATGAAATAAAGCAGATTTCTTCATTCAGAGGTACAGAATATATGATATTGCAAGTTTTCCCATCTGGTGACTTAAAAAGAAAAGTCTTTTTGTTTTATAAGTAAGAATTGGTTAACACATTTATCTTGATTTTCAAATTCATTCAGGTAAGAGAGATCTGAAACAAATGAAAAGTTAAGTTATTGGCGTTTGATGGTTTCTAAAATATTCCTTAATTTCTTGTTTATCTGCAGTGTTTGCTCAGGTTTTTATTCTCTGATTTTGTGGCTGCATTTCAGTTTCATGAACTTTCATACACATTTTTGACAGGCATACCAGTACACTAGCAATACAACTGTGTGACATCTAATTTTTCAAAATAATTTTTTTTCTAACTGAATAGCCTTTTATTCCCTTGAAAAATCTGTCCTGTGTAAATAAATGTTGTGTTATTAGAAAGAAGAAGATGTTATGTTTTGGTTTAGAGTTTTGGTTTTTGTTTAGTGTGTCTCATACTGTGCCCAAGGCATTCTTTTTTGCCTATTTTCTACTTATATTTTCACAAGAATGCTTTTGACAGAACCATTTATAATAGTGGGAGAAGAACTAAACGAAACAGAGATAACTCTGCAGATCTGTTAACAACTCTTACACATCTCTAGTTTATCTACCATCTTAGAGAGATTTAAACAGAGGACGAGTCCTTTCTGACACAAATGTGTCATTTTTTGCAAGTGAGACTTTCACTGTGAGCTCTGTATCATCAGCACTTTAGAGCTACATGGGAGAATGAAATATAGAATTATCGTCCAAATGTGATTTAATACCTCTAGCCATCCATTTTGAAAACTCTGCAGGTAAATAGACTCATAAAGAACTCATGGAGCTGAAAAGCATCAGCTGCCTGGAGTCTGTGTCCTTGCAGAGTGCAGATCTATGGAGAGGCTGACAGAAACAGCAATTATGTGTTTACAGGCAGGTAATTTAGTGTACCTAATTCCAGAAAAGCCCCATGTCTCCATAGTTTTGTGAGTGTATATCTACCTGTTAGGCCCACTCTGACTCTGAAGAAATAATTTCTATGTTTTCTGTTGATACTTCTGACATCTACACTCTAGATTTTTTTTATTTATGAATTACACCCACATAATCCTACAGACTTTTAAAAAACTGTTCCTTTCATACTTTTTTTTCTTGCTGAAAATTAGTTTAATTTCTTAAACATAATATTAGGAACTCCACAACAGAAAATTATTCTAATTCTGATTTCTTCTTTTGCTAATTTTGATTCTTCCCTTGCTACCGCATGTCATTCACTAATTTTTTATTAGATATTCCTCTTTCTATGTTTCCTGTCAATCATAGCCCTTTCCTAGTACTAGTCCTTCAAAAGTGTCTTAAAATTCAAGTAGAGCCATGGGTTCTTTGATTTAGTACGACATACACAGCTTTTAGTCGCTGAAATGACACTCAGGGTGGGCTGGCTATGAGCACTGGTAACTTACATGCAGTCATGCCCCAAAACCTCAAAACATCTCACAAAAATCCTGGAATACATGCTCCTCTTTTATTTGTATATCAGGTCCAAGAAACAAACAGGAAAAACTGTCAACGAAAGCTCCATATTGCTGTCACTGATACAGAAAGGAGAATTCATTTTTAAAATTAAGAGTTTCACACTATATAACATTTCTCTAGTCTCTCATGCATCAACAAACCTATTTTTCCCCTCATTTATCCTCTGTAAGATTTACAGAAAATTACTGAAAAAATAAAGCAATTAAATTTATCTAAAACACTGTGTTTTCTGCATTTTTGAAATTATTTATTTATAACTTGAAGCTACTTTACGCAGTCTGCTACTCACCATTGAGAACTTGTTCACAGTTGGTTACTCAGGCTATGAGTATGGTCTATTACTCTGCCACAATTATCTATATATTCTATTATCTATGTCTATCTATGTAATTTATTTAATTTTGAAATATTTTTAAAAGTTGAGATTAATTTTGCCTTCTTTTCTTCTTGCTTCTGAGAGATTGTTGTGTTGTTCCAGAAGGAGTACAAGAATTAGTGGAGGCAGCTAAACTTGGCCAGTCTTTTCTGGGACTAACACATCTGAGGCAGGTTAACACTCCTTGAGCTTTTTTGCCTGGAGAAGTCTGGCAGAACTCCAGCTCTGCTCTTCCATTTGGAGCCAAGGGACTAAGGGAAGATGACAGGGCCCTCTGCTGTGATGGGTACTAAATTAACTCTGCCCCCAAATGCTTTGGAGAACTTTTGAGGGTTACTAGCTACAGGTTCATCTATAGTATTATTTATATTGCTTTAAGTGGGTCCAACTGCATCTGATTTGTTTAACTTTGTGGTTATATGCCAGAGGGTTCAGCAGCAGCTCCTTGTGACTGCTGCTGGAGTGGGAGGAAGTCTGAGTCCCTCTGCCCTACTCATCTCTGCCCCACAAACACCAGGGGAAGCACAGTGAGCTGGGAAGGAGAATGCTCTGCCTCACCCAGACCTGCCAGCAGGGCAAGGTGGTGTGACATACAGAGGAATGATCAAAGGAATGATCTGGGCAATTAACTGTAAATAGAAGCTGAAAGAAATATATCAGGGATTTCGCTAAATCAATTTGTCCTGAAGTTGCTTTTCAGAAATTGCTTGCCAGAGGTTTTTATTTATAAACAGTACATGCTTGTGTGTTTGAACTTGATATGTGAAACCATATACCGGTTTACTCCTTGCTAAATTAATAATACTGCTTGTAGTTTTTTTATTAGCAACAACAGTGTGTTCTGATCCAAGATATTGTCCCTTAGATAAAGATAGAAACTTGTGCTAAAAAGAGTAAGATAATGTTCTGTGGGCTCAATAAAACCTTATATTCTATCCAACTAGAGCATTTATCAAATTGATAATTCTATCACTGCTAGTTTGCAGTGAGAAAAAATTAATTAACATGCAGCCTGGTAAATTAATAATGTTAGTTTCAGGAACTGCAAAATAAAATCCAATGATGCATCTACTTTTCTATACCCTAACCCCAAAGATGGAGAAAGACTCAATGTATTTTCTCCGTGACTATGTAAGGTGTTTTTCTGGTCATATCTTTTTTATCCAATTCTTTCCATTATTTATTTCAAGTTACATAGCTGACCATTTTAGACTGATGGATGTGCTGATCTTGGTCTACATCAAACCCGCTCTGGGCTTTAAAGTCTCCTTATGCTTGGCTAGATTGAACTAAACATAGGTGTGTTGGTTTTCATACTTATAGGAGTTTCTTACAGAGTACAGAATCAAGTACTGTGTTGGGTAACATGGTTTATTCATAGATATTTTAAAAAGATCTGAACAGGGAAAGACATGGATTATTCATGGATATTTTTAAAAGACCTGAAGAGAGGAAGGAGTCAAACATTGAAGAAAAAATGCTGAGATGCAGCTACTTAAATACTTGACATTAATGAAAAAAATTTCTCACACACTAGTGCAGAAGTACAAAAAAATGATAATGCAATATTCAGTTTAATTTATAATTGTAAGATAAAACCATTTCTTCATAATGTACACCATGTTTAACTTAATTTTAGGCATATATTGCAATTATCTATTTTCCTGTGAATCTAGACAGAAAACCTTGTTAAAATACAGCTGTAGTGTCAGTCTTTTTCATCACATCATCTCTATTCTGAAGAAAACAAGGCATGTGAGTGACATATATGCCTTAGTTAGTTAGACATGGCAAGGAATCAGCATACACAGCAAAGGCTGGAGGATTCACTTTGTCTTTCTAACTGAAAAGTCTATCGTGTGTCCTCTTTTTTTATGAGCAACGATTGTTTTGGGACCTGGTCCACAATCCTCTGAATCAACTGAGGAAGGATTTCAAGCCCCTTTGAATGTATTACCAATATTGTCTGAGTTAATCTCACACAAGTGGCGATGCTCTGAAATGGACAATTTAATGAAGAATGTACAGTACAGAAGTACAGTGCACGTATTTATATTACAGTTCAACTAATGCTCTTGCCTGGAACTAAAAAGAAAATTTGATACAATAGTTAAATGGAGACACTACCAGTAACCTTGCAAATATGCAGGAAACCCTCAAGATTTCAAAGTCATTACTCCACTGGAAAATTGGTACTAGTAGTTGATAGTCCAAGAGATTATATAAGGAGTACATTATCTCTTAAACTATTTGGCTTATTAATTATTTACTCTCTCTCAGTATTTATAGGCTTATATCATGTCTAGATATAAAAGAATATAGAGAAACTAGCGCATATATATATATATATATATATTTATATGTATATATACATATAACATACTAGAAAAACTAGCTTGGACTTAAATTCTGTGACAACAGGGTTTGGACAATACATAGGGAAATGTAGTGCACCTTTTCAGTGGTATAACCTGAAACTCTTTTGGGTTTTTTCCTTCTAAAATCTCCTCCTTAGCCTACTTTCAAATTTTGAAAAATTTCCTTTATATCTTTTATAGATGGACCCCTTTGTTTCCTTGCCAAGAGTTGTAGTGTGACTTATTTTACTGTGGTTTTTCCCTTTCTTTTGTTAAATCTCAAAAAGGTATGCTGGTGGATGGCCCTTCCTGGCATATAGTGTAAATATGGGATAGAAGCATCTGAGGTAATTTTGGGGTTTCATTCAGGCACTGGGATTTGCACAGAGATTTCACATTTGTAACACTGCTTTTAAAGTTTTATCTTTCTGCAATTGTAATGCTTCCCTTGACACTGAGATCTCTCATTACACTGAGATTTCCATTATTTTGATCTTATACAAACCCATGGCAAATCCTGTTTTTTTCTTGCATCCTGTTCTTCTCCTTGATACATTCATGTGTTTGTTTACCCCCAGCAAAAATCAGAGTTCTGCACTACAGAGAGTGTACTATGTTTTCTTTCTGTTCTGCTTTCTGCATTCCACTGACCATAGTACAAACTATTTTCTTTTCCTTGCCACCATTTCTTTATTTAGTCCCTCCATATTTACTTCCCTTTCCTCTCCTTCCCTTCCTTCCCTTCATTCACCCATCTTTACAAATGTTTGAAAATAACTTAATCTTAGTGTGTGACTTTTGACTCTCCCTTTGCAGATGTGTATATCTAGGTAGGAAAAAATATACAAAGAATTGTTCACAGGAACATGTATAACTCTATTTGGAATAATTACACTAGAAAATCTATCTTCTTCTCTTGTTTTAGGTGGATTAATCAAGAGTTCAAGTCAGATCCACTTGCAGTTTGACACTTAGAGACCAAGGGTTACCTAAAGTTTGGCAAACGTCTGTTCACAGTAGCATTTATAAGAAATTGCTTGCCTTCTGTTGTGACAAACAATTTTCTTGCCGGCAGCATGTATCTGGGGCAGCAATAAGTCTAGCAGAACACAAACAGAAAGATCTTTTAAAAATTATTTTGTAGGTCATGTACGGTAGTGTACTGTTAGAAATTTGACGGCTTTATTTGGACAGTATTTGGGCAAGGCAATGGAGATTTTACAACATTTTGGAAGATTAAAAGTAAAAGATACTCAAAGGTGATGCTCCCAAACATACTTATCTCAGTATTCTCTAGTGCTTTTAGCTTATTGTGAAGCACAGCCAGGGAAAGCCTGGTCATCCTACAATGAAAACTCCCTCTTCAGTTTTGTTGTGACTTCTGTTGTGACTTCTTTCACAAGGCATCACAATTTGACTTGACAGGGAGTTTGACAAAATATTTCAGTAGGAGGTTTTCAGAGAGAAAAGAAAATCTGCCACACATATTTGTCACTGATGTTTTCAGTTGTCTTTTCTTCTAAAAAAAATTGTTATGTGCACAAATTGCACACATATATAACATCTTTCTATATAAAGTGCAAAGAAAAATTTTAAGAGCACAACAAATTTAACAGCTATCAAACTTGAAGTTATTTTGCTATCATTTAAAGCTAATCACAATTAGCTGCATATCTGCCAGGTTGCATTTTTGTACTTGCATATCATACAGCATTGCACAAGCTCCTCACCATTCCTGCAGCATCCTGCAGTGCTCTGGCACTAGGGGAGGGTCTACAGCAAGAGCATGCAGACCCGATTCCTTGTACTTCCCTGGACATTCCCTGGGCCCCAGCAGCTTACTTGTAGAGAACAGGAATCTCTAAGCACTGAAGCATGATCACTACATGCACCATGTAATAAAATGGCATGAGCCCAAAGAATGCACACTGCATGTGTTGCATTTGCCTTTTTTTTTTTTTTCGTCATTTCTCTTTTTATGATATTTTCAGGATTATTTTTGACCACAAAAGTCAATGATTTTGGAAAAATTTTAATTCTTTCTCTGTTCTCTAATATTTTTTTAATATGCAAAAAGCCAGTACATGCTAAAGAACACTCAAGGAAGAATTGATGCCTTAAAGATCTAAGAATAAAAAAACATGCTTTCAAAATAATATTAATACAGGAAGTAATATAAAAGCTAGTCTTTAATTGGAGGCCTCCAGGGGCAAGAATGGAAAAATGCCCACCCCACAGCACGAGTACAGTTTTATAAGTTTAGCAAATTAGTATAATTGACAAGAATCACAAATTAGAAGCATAGATTATAAGGTCATTTCACCTCTTGGTTAAACTCTCTTCCAGAGCTCCCTTCTGCTGGTTGTTGATGAGAAATTGTTTTGGGAGAGTAGTGGTTCCTCGGTTCCCAGAAAAGCAGGTTTAGGATTGTGACCTTTGGAGTGTGGTTTGTTTGCCTATCAGGACAGGGAAAATACTGGCGTTGGCTAGGAGCTATGTAACTATACAACAATTGTCTACAGAGCTTCAAATATATGAAGAATATATGAAAGCAAAAATCACTTTGGCATTACTATCACAGGAATAAATACCCTTCCACAAGCCTTTGTAGTGAGCGTCTGTGAGTCTAAAGCTGATCACTACAATGGTGTTCAGACTATAAGGGGGATTAGTGCAGGTATGTAAACCTTGCTTATAGCCATGCTCTCTTACTCTTTTAATACAAATTTTATAAATAAACTTATAAAGTTTGTGTTTAAAAAGGCTAGTAATTCGTTGTGCTTTTCATTTTCTAGTCTCTGGTGCACGATTAAAACATTTTTACCCCTCAAGACGCAATTACATTGGTCTCAAAAATTGGAAAAAAAAAAAAAAAAAAAGAAGAAATGTTAGTGCTTGCAAATATCTTCAAAATATGAGCAGGTAAAACATGAGATATTCTTCAATACTTCCTTCTCATGGCTGATATCAGCTGTAATACTGACTTCTGTAGCTTACCATGTCAGGAGTGACTTAAAGGCCTTTGCAATTATGAATCATCTTTTCTTAAATGGGCCAGACCGTCTCCTGTTCAAAGCAGCATCTGACTGACGTCTTTGTTGGTCATCTGAAAGACAGCTGCCAGCTAGCATCATCATCCCCTGGGAGCATCTCTTCTCTGCTGCAGGGAGCTATGATAGCCCTGACAGCACAGACAGCACAACCTGTACCTCCTTCTGTGTTTTTTAGTATCTTCCATGACTTAAAATTGATCAGTACACATGCTAGCTTTTATTTCACGTGTTATTTTTTCATACACGTTTTGTGCAATGAAACATCTAAAAGACCTTGAATTAAGATCTGTGCCTTATTCTGTTGCACTGATGTAGCCTGAGTAATTTCCAGTTACACTGGTTTAATGGTACCTTCACAAATGAGTGACAGTATAGTGATGTAAATCAGCTGTTTTAAAGGAAAGAAGCCCAACACTCTCCCTAATATTTTATGTAAGTGCTGGTAAACCTCTGAAAATCAATTAAAAGTCAGAGTAACACTTTTTGATATGTTAAATGGCTTGCAAAATAACTGTGGGTCTCAGTACACTTCATTGGTGTCTCAATTTTCTAATAAAACTTGAATATATTAATATGAGGAGCTTTGTGAAGAATTTCAACTAAGGTTGTCCCTGGAAAATTATTGCACCTCCAAATTTGCTTGGTCCAAAAGAAAAGGCATCCTTTTGGGGGTCTTTCAGTAAAAGCAGACCTGAGAAACAGAATTATCTGAAAAAGATTTGGTAACTATACCTTCAGGACATTTCATTGTCACAATACAGAATGTAGCTAAAATTAATTATTCAGTGCAGTTGAACTCAGTTGACAGATAAGCTGGCCAGAGGTAAAGTTAATTGTTTAAAAATAGGTCCTTGTAATGCAATTTCTACACACAAAATATGTGAGTGAAAAAAATTCGAATACAACTCAAAATAGTTTAAAAAGCTCTACTATGCAAGGATGCTATGGTGTTGTATGTGATATCTTAGACCTAAGTTCACTTTCTGTGGACAAATGTCTGTTTTGGATCAAAAGGAAAAGGGAAATTAAAAAAGAAGAGGAAAGAGAAAGGGAAAGGGAGGAAAAATCAAACAGGGAGAAAAATCAAGCAGGAAGAAAACAGAAAAAAATGAGACAATTATCATGAGGGGACAGTGTACAGCAAGTGCATATATATATATATATGTTAATCTCTTCAATTTTTAACAGGCATTATTATTTTCTGCACAGCTAAGCAGATTTTGACAGATTTCAATAAAGAAAATTTTAAGTCTCTGATGGTACTACTGTTTCCCATAACGGGCTGCACTTGAAGCCAAAACTTTTGCTGCCCCAATGAACTTAGATCCTGCTGGCCACCTTGTTTCTAGATGGCTTCAGAGAAACAGCTCAGAGCCAAAGGAACCCAGCAGTGCAAATCTGAATGAAAAATAGTTGAGTAAACTAATTCAGCCAAGAACACAGCCGATATTTCTACTAGTTTTAAAGTTTATGAAAACTTAACCCTCCATATGCTGAATGCTAGCTGTGCACCCTAGAATTAATGAAAGCCATCTGCCTCCTTGTCTGCTTGGCCAGGCTGAGCTCAAGAGGCAAGAGGCTGAGGGAAGTGATGATTAGATCACAGCCAGATACTGCATCCAATGCAGTTCCACTACTCAAGGAAGAGGTAGCTAATCTGGAGCAAGCTCAGCTGAGGCTCACAGGAACATGTGACTTGTTAGGATAAGTTGAGGGACAGAAGATCGTTCAGCCTGGAGAGATGGCTTTAAGGACACCCAGCAGCATCCTCCCATAACTATTGTGATGTGATCAAGATGACAGAGCCAGACTTCTTGTAGTGGTGCATAGCAGGAGAATGAAACAAGGGTCCAGGATTAATGGAAAGAAAAGCTTTTACTCCATGAGAACAGTCTAGCAGAGAAGCATGATGTCCAGGCAAGTTAAGCAGTCTCCACTCCTTGGAGATCAGTAAGACCCAACTAGATCAAGCCCTGAGCTGCTTTACCTGACATCCAAGTTCTTCCCATTTTGAGCAGAAGGATGTACTAGACACCCCCTGTGGTCCCTCTTCTGGATTATTTTTTAAAACTTACGTGTTTATTTTAAATGGAAATCAAGGACATTTTGGAAGCTTTAAAGACCACTAGGTCCTGTGTTCATTAGTGGTTGTGTTTACTGGAAGGTCTCTGAGATTCCCCCATGTAAAGTGATAGCTCAGGGCTTTCTAACAGCTTCACAGATACCTGGTATTTTTTTATTTCTGACTGCTGAAGGCACACAAAGCTGAAAATAGTTTGTACCTCTAAAGAGATATGAAGTTAACTTGGAAGTAAATACTTCATACTTAAAGCAAATATATGAATTTTTGAAATGGATACTGTTAGTATTTGTAGGATTTTATACAAGGGCATGGTTCCTGCCAGATAGTCTATCTGAATGATCTCCCAGCTCTTTAATCTGAAAGCCTGAAGCTGCTCCTAGAGCATGAAAAACAGCCACCTTCTTCTAAGATACACTGTATGTCTAAGAGGAACAGTGAAGGGGGTTTTCAAGTTGTTTTTTTTTTGTTTTTTTTTTTAACATGCATCAGCCCCAAGATGGATCCACACTTTAAACCATGACTCTTTGAAAACTGTTAAAATTGAGTACTTAATTATACCTCTGGAACTTTTTCTTGCAGACATGAAAAGTTGTATGTTATTTGCTCTCCGGTGAATTTTTTTTATAGCTGTCCATATAAAGCTACTAAAGTCTTGATTTAGAAATCATCAGCACATGTTTCTAGGCTAATTCAGTTGGCAGAAATTGCCATTATTTCCTATTTGCTGAATCCATAGACAGTGTTCAGCCTAAACAATGAAAAAGCAGTTACTAGAGAAAGTGTTAGACAGCAAGGAAATTAATTTGTTTAAGAAAACTAAGACTTAGAGGAACTAGAGTCAAACTTGCTGTTTATTATCTTTGTGTTTCAATTATCTGGCTGTAAATTGAGGGTCATAGCAATAGCTGCTTTCTTGTATATTCAGTCTTTGGCTTGACAAGTTTGTCATCTAAATAACAAAGAGCCCTTAAACATATGCATATACAAGATATGTGACAAAATGCTGCTGCTGGATTGGTAGATTATACTGTGATCATCAATGCAAGTAATCAAATAACATCTGAGTTGAACACTACCATCTAATTCTGCAGCTGGGCTTATTTCTCATAATTGTTTAATATCACATAGACATGCAGCCCACTGGGAGTGTGTTTGGAGGTTCAATCTTTAAAACTGCTGCAGTCATGAAAAATTACACACTGAGCAATTTTCTCACTTGCTAGCTGAATGAAACTGCTTTTGCATAGTTGCAATAATTAAACAGAAAGACGATATTTCTGTTGGGGAGTTTGAATAATAAGGTTATTTCCTAATTGATATATTTAAAGTGAAGAAGATTTTAAAATTCAGCTACCTATGTGCATATGAAGAGCATATAAACTCAGTAGATGAACATTTCATCATCTTCTTGAAGTAGAAATTTATAAGTTCTTAACTGGTTTATTACAGTTTCTTAGAGAAAGGATTTTGAATACTCCAGTACAATTTTTTATATTAGCTACTTGTCACCAGCAGCCCAGGATTAGACATGCAGATTGAATTTTCAATTAAAATTATTCTGTCTTTCAGAAACATCCTTGTCTGCAGTCAAAAACTATGAATATAAAGGTTTCTCAAGAGTCAGTGGTTTTCAACATCAAATCCATCTTTTCATGTAGCTGAAATAAACAGAATTATACCCCTGATTGTAAAAAAGGACTGAAATTTTAAATCCTTTAATTTGATTCTGAGCTCAGGATAAAAAGTGGTATTATTAGAAGTTATTTCCTTTACACCTATCAATTTACTCTTATTTGTGTGCAGAGGAAAAATGCCTGTATTTTAAAAGGAATTTGATGCTCACACAAAGCTTTTAATGACAGTTTTGGAGGCTGAACTCTTACATAGCCACAGAGAATAAGCAGCAGCTGCATAAAACTTGCAATATTCCCCTCCCAGGATACTGTTTCATCAGACAAAAGGGAAAGCAAGTTTCAAAGCCTATGATCAGAAGGTATTTGGTATAAGACACAGGTGTCTGTGAGGGAGCCTGGTTCTATGTTCCATTTTGGACATAAGACTCTTTCTGAATGCCCTTGAGGTTGTAAATGGTCCCAAGGAATGAGGAAAAGACAAATAAATATAATAAATATCTTCATGCTATACATTTTCCCCTGTACCCATATCAGGTGTTGGTCAGGTCTTAAGGACAAGCAGATGTAAAACAATTTCTTGTTATGTTGCATTTCATTATCTTCATAAACAAATGTTATATAAATGCTACTCTCTGAAGAGTCTCTCAGATATTGTGCATATTAAGAGACTTGAAAACAAAGGCAAAGAGTGATACAGAGACTAGATTGCTCTGAAAATTTAAAAAAAGTATGGGTTTTTTTTCCTTGTAAAGCAAGATGATAGCTGAAAATGTTCAAAGAGTATTATCTCTGAGATGACTCTAGGTGTGAGTGATTTCTGCTCAGAGGCTATGACCGACTCAGAATAGATGTACCTTCTGTCTGAGCCATTATTCTGGGAACTAATTGTGTGTGCATCTCTATCTACATGTAAAAAAATCTATGCGATATAAATCTACCACAAGACATTTTATACATCTTCCCCACCCTTTGTATAATAATGTAGTTTATGTCTAAAAATACTTCATGTCACATTTTATTTTCAGACAGGATCAAAATGTCAAATCTAGGAATAATTTTAGAACAGATACTATTGTGTCTCTTAAATTAAAATAATGCAAAGGTCTCTGAATAAATTAGCACAGTTGCCATGGAAACATAGTGGGCAAGAAATATTTATAGTTGCTGCAAGCAATAGTTTTGCAGTTTAATACTTTAAAATGTCAAGCAACACATAATCTCTAAAACAAAATATTTTTTGTGTGATTGTGTATATTCACAAATTTCTGTTAAGATATATTTTCAGTTCTTGCCTCCAGAAAAAAATTGAAAATCGTAAACCCTTACAAAAAATCAAACTCCAATATATACTGAAAGCATTTTTCAGCTGTAAAGACAAATAATACCTTGTCAGACTTAGGCGTGCTATTTTATGTAAGGGATCATTAGAGTCAACAACTGGAGATTTTTCAAAGCTAATTAAGTTAAGAGTCTTTTAAGTCTCTAAGCTCTGGCAATAATTGCAACTACAACAATTGAACATGCCTTATTCATAAATGCAAGATGGCAAGTATCTGATATTCTTATTAATGTTATAATTGGTTATTCCCAATTTGTTAATTGTAATAGTACTTTATAAGAATATACAGAGAAGCACTGGTAAATTATCTACATGTATATTGCTTAGTAGAGGTCTGATTGATTTCCTTATACATCCTATATCCATTCTCAGCTAAATCTTCCCAGGAAAACAACACAGTTAACTTCATTATATTGGTATGTTGGTTTAAACACTGAGCTTCATAACAAGGATGGATGAGGTCTTCCTTTGTCATTGGGACTGCCCATCCACAGCATTTAAAAATGCTTTTTTACAGTTCTACGTTTTCTTAACAGCTGTGTAGAAAGGACTCTGCATAGTACAGAGAAGTGTGCTTGTTTGTGATGTACAAATCCATGGGAGGAAGGGAAAAGTAAGCATTAAGGAGGGAGAAGGCAGCGTAGTGCTATGCTCAAGTGTCCTTAAAAATGTTCTTAGTGGATGCTAGGAATGGAATCAGTCTCGAGATCTAAGTAGGAATAGCAATGCTTCTGGCATTCATCCCCCAGATCTGTCTCACAAATGCTTGTGACATGCTGTACCCATCCCCAGTGGAATGCTCCCTCTTCTCAACATACCCAGTTTTATTTGATTATAAGTATTTTGTAACACTGGAAGAAAACATCAGTATCCTTGGCTACCAGCTTTCAGGAAGTGTGTGCTGCTCTAAGTCTCAGGAACAGAGATGGGCACTATGATAACTGGTATTTAAGACTTGATGGACCTGACAATCTCACTGAAGGTGCAGCTGGTAGCCACCTAAACAATGTAAAGAAGTTGAAGGCTCTCTCCTTCCTCTCTCACTACTGGGATTAAGGAAGAAATATTCTCACATACTTCGAAGTAACATGGATTGACGCAAAAATTAAAATATTTCTTTAAATTAAAAATTCAGATCCTAACTTATATACCACATCAGTCTATTAGGCGGGAATGTTTTAAACTCAGACTTATTTAAGCATTTGGGGAACTGATCTACAAGTTCTCTAAAAATTATCACCTTTGCACAAGTACAGTTATCTCTAAGGAAATCAGGGGATCAAGAACATAGAGAAGAAAACCTACAAAATAAAACCAAATAATTTTGACTGAATTCCTTTAATGCGAAGATTCTCTTTTAAAGCTAGAGGGATTCTTCATGTATAGTTCTTCTATCTGAATAATGTGCAAGAGCAGAATTAGTCTCACTTGTCATAAATTTTGTGAAAGAACAGAAATAATCCAGGCATTCACATCTAAAGAACACTTAATCATTTTCAGAATTTTACACTTCAGGAACTGCAGAATGCTCTCAATAGTAACAGCAAGTCAGTTCTTAGCAAGGCAAAGTGTTACATACATTATTATTATTATTGAATAGACCCATATGCATTTAAGTAAGGCCACATCTTCTAACAGTTCATATCCTCCTATTCCACACTCACTGCAGAACCTGAAGTATTAAGAACATTATTCAGAAACAGAGGAAAAACTCATGGAACAGCAGGAAGAAGGGCTCAGACTTTCTCCTTTCAGGAAAACTGCAGAGGGCTGAGGCCTACGATTTTGCAATCACACCCAACAGGAACTTCTGTCTGCTCTGTTTACCAAATTGGAAATGATAATTTCATGATTTATATAACATTCAGTGAGAAAAATAAAGATGATATTTCTGCTTGCATACTGAGTGAAATTTCTATGTGCTAAGTTTGTAAATAACAGGAAGGCTTCACTCTAAAAAAAAAAATTGATTTCTTGATGATTAACTATGTGCAGAAGATGTTTGATTATTTTGTCATATTCCTCATCTCAAAAATTATTGGTTTGTTCTTTTGTTTCTCTATTAGGGAATCAGTTGTCACCCTATGTATTTGAATAGGTGTATGTAGGAGAACTTATTTTACTTTTTCAGTTTAAATAACATACTTAACTAAAGTTTTTTTGATTAAACAGATCTTGTCAGCATTTTGCTAGATTTTTAAATTCTGTTGTTTTATCATAATTAAACACATTGGAATTTTAATTTTCATTGCCATACACCATTATTCTTAAAGCATTATTTTGGGTTTTTTTGTTTTAATGGATAAAATTACTTTTAATGTAATAGATACCTTAATGTTCTACATGTCAGCACCATATTTAAGGTATACAGCATCACTAGTTATTCAGTGAACTGGGACTGTTTTTATTGCAGAAAAGTGAGAAATAATAATGTGTGTTCAAGGAACATCAAAGATATTTTCAAAAAATAAATTGCATATTAAGTAATGTACTGTGAAGTGAAGGATAGAATAAAAAGTGTGATCTGCCAAAGAATTTGGATTAGGAAACACTGTCTCGTATTTACATGTCAGCCTCCAGCAGGATGCCGCTTGACCTGAGGTTGACTCCAGAGTCACAAGCTAAAGGAACGGTTATGCAACAGAGAGTGGCTAAAATTAACCATGCCAAACCCCAGAAGACTGGGGTGAGGGTACCCAGAAGCCATGCAACTGAAAGAAAAGGCTTGCATTATTTCAGTGTCCATCTTTATCGAGCTTAGAGACTATTGTGTTTCAATTTCTAGGCATAATTTTCTATTTACCAGCTCATTTGTTGCAAAATACAATACTCTTCCTATTAGGTAGAGGTTGTTTTGTGAAAGCCCAGGAGCCATGCATCAATATTAAACAGATAGAGAGAGAGAAGAGAGAGGGAGGAATAAAAATACATTAAAAATATAGCCCGAATTTTTATTTGAAAGCTTCAACTGTTATTATTATTATCTCTAGTCTGCTCTAGTTTTTCTTCAGTTAGAGAAGTAAATTCCTCTGTAAGAGAGAACACACAGAAACTGGTGGCTGGACACAGATGGGGGGATGATCAGACCCTTGCTTTCATATTTTTGCCCTTTCTGTGGACCACTGCAAATTTACCTGAAGCTCAAGTAGAGAGAGTTATTGCACTGCTTAAGAAGGAGGAGTTACTGCCCATAAAAATTATCTTTGTCCAGAATCAAGAGTGAAAATTCCCAGTAGCTGGTTTGGAGTCCCGTAGCATCTACCAAGAGCTCCTCTAAGTTCTCCCAGCATGGCAGAAGGAGAGACATCATCCAAGGTGGCTCCTTTGAAACCTGTGCTGCCAGGTCAATCAGCAGTTTAGGTGTAATAGCAGTTATTACTGATTGCCCACCAAATAGCTCTTTTCTCTGCTGAATAACTGTGATCATGACATGTTTATGCAGATGCTACACTACAACAAGCAGTAGCTGAGGCTTCTGGACTGAAACCTTTATTTCCAGTTTTGCCCTCACAAGCTGAGGCATTCAGCCTAGCTTGTTACATATTAATATTATGGACTAATCAGAAAAATCTGAAAGGCAGGAAAATAACATACTGCAAAAAAAAAAAAAAAAAAGGCACTTTGCATAATCCAAGGACTATATTATATTAAAAAAAAATGCTATGACTTCAGAAAACAGTAATCCAGACTTATGTTAGAAAATAAGCTTAACTAGCAATAAAACTATGGGAAGGAAAGACCACTCTGTCCACTGTTACTTTTACATGCCATTGCAGGAAGGAAAAGCAACAGAATTTAGCAATGTTTATTATGATTACAGACACCACGCCGTATTTTTGGACCCGGATTTTATACTCCAGCTTTGAGACCTGTTCTGAGAGTTCTGGATCTTTGCTGGGAAAGTAAAAAGGCTTATGAAAGGGTCAGGTGAGAAAGCTTGACAGAAACATCAGTGTTACCTTTTTCCTATTTGTCTTGAATAGCTCTTGGAACATGAGCCTTGTGTCATTTCAATCACATCTCCCTTACCACTCCTTTTCTTTCACCAAAAATTTCTTTCTTTTGTTCCTTTCCTTTCCTTTCCTTTCCTTTCCTTTCCTTTCCTTTCCTTTCCTTTCCTTTCCTTTCCTTTCCTTTCCTTTCCTTTCCTTTCCTTTCCTTTCCTTTCCTTTCCTTTCCTTTCCTTTCCTTTCCTTTCCTTTCCTTTCCTTTCCTTTCCTTTCCTTTCCTTTCCTTTCCTTTCCTTTCCTTTCCTTTCCTTTCCTTTCCTTTCCTTTCCTTTCCTTTCCTTTCCTTTCCTTTCCTTTCCTTTCCTTTCCTTTCCTTTCCTTTCCTTTCCTTTCCTTTCCTTTCCTTTCCTTTCCTTTCCTTTCCTTTCCTTTCCCCTTCAGTTCCCTAAAAGTCACGCTTATCAAAGCAAGTTGTTATCTTTTGCACACTCCTCTGCACCAATGGCCAGAGAGACCAACAAAAATGAAGTTTAAAGTAGTTCACAGCTAGCACAGGTCTCAGCTGACAAAATCTGTTATGTGGAAAGATGAGACCTTCAAGTAAGGCAGATGCAGAACTCTACAACACAGCACAGCAGAGCACCTTAATGGAGCACAGGAGGCAGAAACTGCAACTAGAAATAGTCTGTCCCCAGCTCCCTCATCTGTGGAAACCTTACTGCAGCTAAATTAATGCTGATATTTCACTGCAGTACACAGCTACTGTGTCGGGTTTGCTTTTCTCCAGAACTCACGTTGCAAGTGACTCAGCTTTAGAAAAAGAAACTTTTTTTGGTCTTTGCAATACTTTTGTTTCTATTAAATGTTCTTATGGGTTGTTTTTTACTCTGGTTATAAGAGAGAACACCGATATTTCAGCTTTTAGCTTTTTTGGTTTTCTTTTCCAACTAAAGAGTTACTATTTTCAGGGTCACAAACAAGTCTTTCAGACAGTACTTAAAACTATAGAGAGAAGGAAGCAATCCTAAAGAGGAAAGCTTATTAACAATTCAAATGCTAACTATATTTCTGGTCTGTGTTTGTTTTGGGATTTATTTTGTTTGTTTATTTGTTTATTTTTGTTTTTGAGGGTTTTTAAAATTTTGCTTCTTTCTAAGAAGTCTAAAATATTTTTAATGGTCATATGGACACTTTTAAATCTTATATCTGTAATCAGAGTTTCAAATCTCCAATATTGTAGATTAGAGGCTTCAAATAGAATACTGTGTCAAATAAAAACACTTCCTGGAAAATGAATATGATCCATCAATATTAATAAGCTGAAATTAATAAAATTCCTGTCAGCAAGACATTTGGGGCTTGAGAATTATTAATTTATGGGAGTACTGACAGCATATTAATGTTTTGTACATAATACAGAGCACATCTAAAACTCAAGGAATATGCAAATTAGAAAGGCAGATGAGAAAGGTTTCAGTGACATAATCTAAAATACAATTATGAAACAGGGTTTAACGTAAGTTTATAAAGAATTTGAGCATATTCTTTTCCTTTTCTCTGAATAATGACTACAGCTAAAACTTCCCAGGATCTCAAATTTTAAGCTTCTAAGCACACCTCAGAAAGAAACAGAAGACTAGTTCAAATGAAATCATGACCAGTTTTTATACTGCAAGATAACAGATGGTATGAACTTTTTGTTCTAGGTCAATAGCAGACTTATTATACAGCTGTCTGCCTGGAAGTGCTAACTACAATATCATAAATAAGAAGGAAAGCTACTGGGGCCACAACAGCACAGTAGCATGCCCAGAAATACCTGTAAAGAGAAAACAACAAGAGCTTCTTTTCATTGACTGAGATTCATATGTCAGTTCTAGAGTTAGCAATTAGGATTCCACAGCATTTTGCAGGAAGGAAAACACTGAGTTGAAGAGTCTTTAGAGATGGATTTTGTGGGAAATTGCAATTCACACCTTGCTTGGAACATCAAAATGAATACACATTGGATTTATGACAGATAGTGGGTAACAAAAATGGGATAGTGTGACATGATGTCTATTGTCATGAGAGCCTGAACACAGGGAGGTAGGAAGCCCCTTGCAACCAAGTGTCTGTATAGATATGCATGCACTCAAGCCACGTTCTTTTCCTTATCTAGTAAAAGGCTGACTTTCATGTTCGATTCAAAGGATGAATCTAAGAGGTGGAAAATGAAGAAGCATATTTTTTATTTTGTTTTGTACTTAATGCATATTTATATCAAAACAAATGTCTGAGTATACTACAAATGTGTGTAGCAAATCCTACACACATTCCTGTTTAGAAAAGGAAAGTCTCAGTGAAGCATGTCATTAAAGATTAATATTAAATAGAAATTATTAGTATACATTTTAATTTCTTGGCCCCTTCAGGAAAACAGTCACAGACTTCTTCAAAGATAAATGTTCAAGCTTATTATTTCTTTATGATGTATTTTCTAGTTTTTGTGATTATAAAATACTGGTAAAGGGTTATTCAAATAATTTTTTTCTTTCATCTAGGTATAATACTGTAGTGCTGAAATATGCAGACAGCTTCTGAAAAATATTGCTTTACAAACATAATATTATTCTTTTTTGAGCTCAGAATGAAAACAGAATATAGCTGTAAGTATATTACCCCACAATAATATAAGTACAGATTGTTAGGGCATTTTATAAACCTGCATGCTTAATAGCAAATATTTGATAAAGTGCAGTTTCAAACTCTATTACAAGAGACATACTTTTTGACTGGAAATTTGCCCGTTTTATTTTTCATGCCTTTTTCCATCATAGTCACAGCTTTGCAAGGCAGTGAAGCTCAGAGTTTGCAATCTTAACAATCACAAGTTTTAAATGGTTTGGGAAAAAAATGCAGCACGGAATCCAAACAATTTCTTTTTGCTGTATGGCTGATGATATGTCTGTGTATATATACACGTCTGTGTACGTGGGTGGAGGGTGTGACTGTAGCATTTCAGCTGACAACTTACCCTATAAAGTTAAAGATGTCTGGCATTCTTTTAAATTGCTTATGACTTGGCCAAAAGTGAAATGTTTGCACTGAAATTTTACACAGTAGGTTTATGCATCAGACAGAATTTTATTCAAAACATTCAGACAAAATAGTTCATCTATTTCAGAGAATGAGATTAGGCAAAGTATGTTGTTTTACCAGTTTTAAAGAACATTAGAGAACAGTGTCTCATAAAAGCTGGAACAGAACCCAGAAGCTGTTAGTTGTGCCATCTCTTTGGCAACAAGTACCAGAAAAGCCAGCTGCTGAGTGAATGTCTTTGCTTTCTGATCTGTGTCGAGGAGAGTGGGATATTTTTGCTACCACACCAGAACTGATGGTACTGGAGGTTAGTTTTATAAATGCTTGCAGTTGCACTGCCCCACAATTATGACATTTGAATTTAAATGCAAGTTATTGTATTCCTTCTAACCCTAAACTTTCTATAATTCTATGATAGTCTCCATGCAGTCCCAATAACTTGACTAGGCCCAGGATTTTATTTCTGTTACATATCAGACAATTGTTCAGAATAAATTCCTATAATATGAAATGAAGTAATTTCTCAAGTACAGAAATATTAGTTTAAATGCATTCTAAGCATGTTCTGCATCTTAGTATTACTCATAGATTTATTAAATCATGGAATAGTTTGGATTGGAAGTGACCTTAAATCTTATTTTGTTCCAAACTCTCTACTCAGGGTGGCAATACTGTCCACTAGACCATGTTCATCAAAGGCCCATCCAACCTTCCTGGGATGGTGCATCCACAACTTCTCTGGGCAACATGTTCCACTATGTCACCACCCTCACAGTAAAGAATTTCTTCCTAATATCTAATCTAACCCGACCCTCTTTCAGATTAAAGCCACTCTCTCTTCTATTGCTTTATGCCCTTGTAAAAATTCTCTCACCACCTTTTTTTTTCTTTTCTCTTTTCCAACATTTTTGGGCTGAGCCCATTCCCTAATGCATCTCACAAGTTTCACTAAGTCCAGTCAAACTCCACAAGTAAATGGTTGTGGGAGAGAGGCTGCTCATCTTTCAGTTGTGAAACAGGATTATTCCCTTCCAGATGTGTTTGCATCTCTCATCACTAGTAAAACTGGAGCTGGCTTCCAGTTGACAAATTCATACCTAACTCCCAACCCAGACACTGAAACTTGACAGAAACCATCTGCAGTGCTGCCTCTGTTTGCAAAATTGTGTGTCCTAATTAAACTCAAGATCTGTGAAGGGTTTTGTTGAGCAATCTGTCAATTACCAAAAAGTAGGTGTAGCTCTGTTCCAGAACATATTCCTTCTTTTATTAGCTCTGTCTCCAGCCAGGTGAGTCAATAGCATTCAGTAAAGCTGCACATTTATTGTAGAATGATAAAATAGTTTGGGTTGGAAGGGACCTTTAAAGGTCATCCAGTCCAACACCCGTTGCAATAGGCAGTGATATCTTCAACTAGATCTCAATGCTCAGAGCCCCATCCAGCCTGACCATGAATGTTTCCAGGGATGGAACATTTGCCACCTCTCTGGACAATCTGTTCCAGTGTTTCACCACTCTTGTAAAAATTTTCTTCCTTATATCTAGTCTAAACCTACCCTTCTTTTCTTTAAAACCATTACCCCTTGTCCTATTGTGACACCCTCTGTTATAAAGTTGATCACCATATTTCTTATAAGTACTGTTTAATTATTGAGTGGCTAAAATGAGGTCTCCCTGGAGCCTTCTCTACCCCAGACCGAAGAACCATAACTCAGCCATTTCTCAAAGGAGAAGTTCCACCCCTCTTATCATCCTGGAGCACTGCCTCTGGACGTGCTCCAACAGGTCCATGTCCTTCCTGTGCTGGGGACACCAGGGCTGGACACAGATCCCCAGGTGGGGTCTCATAACAGCAGGGTAGAGAGGCAGAACCACTTCTCTCTCGCTGCTGCCCACGCTGCTTTCAAAGCAGCCCAGGAAAACAAAGAATCTTGGCACATTTTGAGGCAGGTGTGATTTCCCTGGGAAGCAATTGCATACCAAGATAATAGGCACTATAAAAGGTTATCAGCCAAACTCTCATAATTGGTACTTGCAAGTGCCATAGTAAGTTTTCTAGTGTTTATATTTTTATACTGTATTAAAGGCTGATTCCTTTGAACTAAAAATATAATTAGTGGCTAATAAAAGAGCATATTAGATTATTCACAGTGTAAATTCATATGGTATAAATTAACTAAGATGTGTCAGCTGAGGTTCAGGCTTGAGTTTAATCTGTTAGTGAGGGAATTTGCAGATGACATCAAAAGAAGTCCTGATAGTATCAAAATAACTGAAAATTCATAAGCAAATCTTATAAATTCTTTTTCTCTATATGCAGTTATTTTAAAATTCAGATGAAAAGATTATTGAGATAAGATATCTAAACATAGATGATATCTATGACTAGAAGCAGAACCGGTAATTTATTTTTATATGTTACTCTGATTGCTTAATTGGATTAAAACTCTTTTCTATTATATTTATTAGATTTGATATATTCTGTATGTTTCACAAGTATTTTCCCATGTAATTTTCTATTGACATTATGAATAGCTTTGAATTTCACAGTAAGATTTCTCTTAAAATAAATGTTTGGATTTGTGCAGAACTATCCTTGAGACCTTTATTCAATCAGGTCATTCATTCAAGTTTGATTGTACCAGACACACAGTGGAGTCCCCATCCCTGGAGGTGCTCAAGAAACAACTGGATATGGCACTCAGTGCTGTGGTTTAGTTGACACGATGGTGTTCAGTCAAAAGTTTGACTCAATGAGCTTAGAGGCTTCTTTCCAACCTAACTGATTCTGTCAGACAAATACTGTTAAAATTATACTAGAGCAGACTACCAATTTACAATAGAGAAGACATTGGTCCTTACTAACCACCACCTTTCTCACCTCACAGCTGGAAATTAATAGAACTTAATAGGCACATGGTACTTGAGAATCAAACCTGTCAAATGTGAGGGCTGTGCAGGATCTCAGGGTTATAGCACATGTTGTCCTGATTTTTAATCAGCTAGAAGGATTCTGCAAAACCTGAAAACTGAATATTTTTATTGTTCACTGGAAGGCAGCAAACTGTGCCACATAGAAATTACAGGCAACATCAGAATAGAGAGAAGACAAGCCATGAAGAAGAGAGCTTTTGTAGAAATCTGTCCCATAAAAAGAAATTGAGGGCTATGCTTGAGTGAGGAAAAGGAGAGATTAGGATTTCTGTGCTGGCAGTCATCTACATGTACCTATGTCCACCTCTGGGTACAATTAATTGGAATACCAGAATGTATTTGGCTTGTTTTGAGAAACAGAACTAGCATTAACAAAATTGTACATGATAAATGCAATAAAATTAATTTTTGTCATTTGTAAATTATTATTTTTTACTCTCTTTCAGTGAACACTTCTGAAAGGACCTAAAGGTGATAATTCTGACTTCAAAAACATCTACGAGACGTAACATAGACAATTCTGACGTGGCTTCACCTTAAGAAATTGTTCCAAAATGCCTCACTTAGCAGTGACCCAGGACTGGGCTAATTTAGCATGAAAGCCAAAAACTCAGAGAAAATTAGGGAACGCAGTAAGGTATCTCTAAACCAATCTACAGCCTAAAAGTATCTCAAACACTGTAGCATTTTTCTCTAATTAGGTCAGCATCCCACAGAATGAGAAGTGCAGCTCTTACCCTGACTCATTGCACTTCAGTGACCTGTTTCAAATCAACAGAGAATGTACTCATGCCTTTTATCAGCTAAACAACTTGGACTGCATTTTAAAATAGTTCATCTTTCTACATTTCCTTTTTAGAATTCAAAAAAATCTCAGATTGCTGTTTTCTCCTGTTTTTCAGCTAATTTCCACCAGAAATTAGAGGCTGAAGAGGTGATTGTATTATAACTGCTGCTATTATGCTGTATTATAAAGCTGCTATTGAGCTTTTGCCATCTTTTACTCCAGATCCTCGGGTACTCTAAATGTTCTACCCCAGGTAACTTGACAGTCTGTCCTGGTTTAGGTATGGGGGCTGGCAAGAAATGGGATCCACTTGACCAAGTGAGTAAGAACTTGTTTGCCAAGAGACTTTCCATCTGGTTGATGCAGCCTTTCACTGGGGCATGCTGGAACCTGGTGCCAGCATCCTGTAAATCGGTGAGTGAACAGCCATCAGAGGAAGTAAAGATATGAGGCAGGATAAATGGAGGTACAGATCCCTCAGGATAAACCAGATGGGTCAAAATGGGACTGACCCCAATGGATAAGGTAACAAAGGGTTAATGTTTACATGAAGGAGCACCTCAAAGCTAGGGAGCCTTATCCATACCTCCTCTGCTACTTACTGGTTACTTTATGTTTCATCCTGTAAGATTTTCATCTCAGGCTTTTTAAGCTGTATCGAGGCAGTGTTCACCTACAGTCCACCGTGAAAAGTTATGCAGAGTAAGATATAAAATAAATTATCACACATGTGCTTCTGATGGTGATGTCACGATTCCAGCATCAAAACTCCACGTTGTAACCATGTGGTGTTTGGAATCGTGTTCTGACATAGTACAAAAATATCAGATTGCAGGAACGTGCCTTAAAATATACAGCCTTCCTATTTTCTTTGCGTTTCTGTTGCACAAGTCACTTTGTGACCTTGGTGTGAGTGGAATTGGATCTGTTTACTCTTTATCTCTTAGTGCCATTTTTATCCTAGATTTTCCCCCATCACAAAGTTTTAATTAACAACTTAATCCAGCAGGTTTTACTTTGTGAGACAGACCTCTGCAAGGTGGTGAACAAACAAACTTTATACAAAAAAGCGAGATTATTGCCATAAACTTAAATTTCCTGCATAACAGTCCTGTATCTTCAATTAAGCAAGTACAAAATTTTATAAACTGAATGATGTTTTAATTTGGTACCTTAGTACTTTTCTTAATAGCCTTTACAATCTTAAAGTAAGGCAATGCAGGGTTAGTAGTAATAGGAATAGCAATGGCAACAGTAGTTGCTACGTCTACGACTATTACTACTGCTGCAATTAATAATATTATATTGGATGTCATTCTTTTCTGAATTCAGAAATCAGGATTTGAATTGGAAGTTTTCATGGACTTCAGAGCTACTTGTGATTTCTATTAGCTGAGGAACTGCCCCTAAATTTCAGAATCAGCTCCCAGTTCACTTATTTCCTATTAGTGGAATACTTAGCACTGAAGTCAGCAGGAACATTCAGAGGATATAAAAGCTGTGGAGTTTGTCTCTCATCATATTGTCATTGATCACAATAGGAAAAACAATTTTATGTTGTGCCTTTACCCTTAGACAAGTGCCTGTGACTTGACACCAAGTACTGAACATAAAGCATGTCTGCTGTTTGTTTTTGAAGTCAGGCATGATGTCTACTTCTTGTGTTTTAATAAAGGTAGTACACACACTAAATTAGCCAAATATTTCATATTGGAACAACCGTGTTATCATAATGCTGCATGACAATGCCTTTGATTCTCCTGTCACTCAACAAACACAGACAGCTAGTGAATTTAGTAGAATGACACGACCTTATCATAAATATACCTAAAAATAAAGTCATGTTACATCAACATAAAGTGCCAAGTGTTAGCATACATTTTAGTAATGATCTTAGTATCTTTTCATTGTGTTAAACTGAAAAGACACAGAATGTTTACATACTGATCTTAGAAAATGCACGCAAATTACAGACAACTACAGGAAAACAAGACGGGAAAAAACGAGGTTTTTCTAAAACTGTTAAATAATATTTTATCTCTCCCACGAATGAGCTGAAGCAAAATTTCTCATTGTGCTTAAATTTAGACCAATGTGAGACCAGGTTCATAATAGGGAATAAAAACATATGGTCTTTAAAAGTTTAAAGATTTTTGACACAATGGCACTTGCATGCAAAGATTTATGATTTTCTAAATTATGCATACTCTCAAGAAATCAAATGTTATTACAATGATAGCAATTTTGTGTTGCAGATGAACAGTATGTAGCATTCTGCATATCATTCTAAAATGTTTTCCTCAAGACTTAACTGATGTGGAATTCTGTGTTAAGCTCACCTAGTTTCCACTGAATTAATTGAAACAGTGGGAAAAACAGCACAACACTGTGAAAAAAAGCCAGAAAAAGTTCCTTTCTCAGGATGTGAGAACTCTGACTCATGACCACAAGTTGTATAATCAAAGTGTCTGGGTCAGAAAACATATACATGTCAATAATCTCATTGTGAGCTATCTCAGAAGACTCTGTGTGCTTAAAGGTATAAAAGCATGCACAACATGCAAGCAGAAATAAATACTACTGGCTCATTATTCTTACTATTTAAGACAAAATTTAAGCCAATTTAATTTTTTTTATAGGATGTACTAACAAAGCTGAGAGTTTAGGTCAGTCATGGATCCTTTCTACATTTGCAAGTTGACTCACCCACAAAGCATGCTAGCCACGTTGTGCAAGTTTTCCTGCAGAACTTCAATGACCCTGACTCCTTCCCTTCTCCCAGAAAAAGAGTTTACTCTTCAAAGACAGCAGTTGTGCTCAAGTACAAGAATCTCTATTCCTTTTTCTGCATATGCTTGCTTGTCACTGACCTTGATAAACTCTTAGTTTCCACAATACTTTCTAGCAGAGCTTTACCGCTAATTATGTAGGAAATGTTTTCACTTCTAAGTATTGATTTTCCTACCTTTCCATTTCACTGAAGGTTCTTTATTTCTCTATTATGGAAAAAGATTAATTCAAGTTCCTTAGCTGCCTTCTCCATCATGGCTCATTTTGTCTTTCTTTTTTTCTGAATGAAACATTGCTCTTTCAGTCTCTACTCTTGCAAGAGCTTTCCCATGCCACTCTTCTCATGATTACATGGCAGAAAGAAAGGCAGTGGTCTGAATGTGTCCCTTGGGGTAATCAGCCCAAGGGAGAGAACATTAAATAAGGAGAAGAAATAATGAACTAAGACAGCAGGTTATACATTTAGAATAGGTTTTATATTTCCATCTCTTTTCTATTTTTTTTTTTAAATCCTAGATTTTAAATACAATTGCGCTATAATACAACTAGGGAAACCTAATGTGTTTTTAAAACTGCTAAAGACCCTGCCTAAGGCAACACTGAAGTTCTTGAATTGAATAAGTGCTTTGGGCTATAAAAATATTTGTTCATGCATTTAACTCAACAAGACATTTTCTAGTGCTTTACAGCAGAAACAAAATGAGACAGTCTACTGTGATTACTTCATAAGTGGCTTTAAAGCTGAACATGGTAAGTGTTAAGATTGGCTATTTTTATAAAGTGACTAAAAATTCAATGTTTAAAAACAATGATTAAAAATCCTTCAAGTTTAAGCACAAAATAAAACATAAAACTTTCAAATACCTCGTGGTGTACTGGATAAACAAGAAAAATATCCCAAATTTCTCTTTGTGACTAGAATATAATAATCCTTGTCATAGTTTAACTCCAGTCTGCAACTAAGCTCCAGACAGCTGATTACTCACTTCTGCTTTGTCAGGCTGGGGGCTAGAGAACTGGGAAGATTAGCAGTGAGAAATCTTGTGGGTTGAGATATATAGACTTCAATAGGTAAAGCAAAAGCCACACATGCAAGCAAAGCAAAACAAGGAATTCATTCCCTACTTCCCATGCTCAAGCAGCCATCTACAGGAAAACAGGGCTCCAGCACATGTAATGGTGACTTGGGATGACAAATATCATCACTCTGAGTATTGCCTTTTTTCCTTCTTCTTCCCCCGGCTGTAAATGCCAGCTGTAGTTAAAGCATGGAAAAGTCAAATTTCATCTGCAAGGCCTAGAGTTATTCTCTAGGAGTTCTACCTTCCATATTGGAAAGACATGCTCAGTCTGCAATAATTCCTTCCTCTGTTAAAAATGTCACAGTTTAAAATATGGACAATTACATCCTTTCTTCTCTCACTTTCTCCTAATTTCATGAGCATGTGGTTAAAATGGACAATATTGAAATTTGTCAATTGATTCAGATCTGTTTGTCCAGACAACTCAGGAACAAAATTTAGATATTTCCATTGTCTTTTTGAAGGAGTGCTCCAGCTCTTTCAGAGCTCTTTTTCACTGATTTTCAAAGCTTAGCATATCAGAGAATTCTGTATCACAGAATTCTATCTGTTTCTCCTAAAATAAAACGTTTTAAGCCTGCTGAGGTGGTAAGTCAGCAGCCATTGCCTGGAATCCTAGTTTTATTTGGATAAAATACTCTCTAATGCACATAGAAATGAACTGTGGGTGCCTAGCTTGACAGAGATGAATTGTCAAAGTATGACATCAGAGACATTAAAGCCAAACATTTCTATCTTGGAAGCAACTCACATGCTTTCTAGAGATGCACAGTGGTTCTTGAACTAACTAGGCTTTTCTTGCAGTTGCATCCATCTCTATTTTTCTTCTATCTCATGACATCATGAGAATTTTAACACTGTCATATCAGCCTGCTCTACAACGTAGTTTTGGGTCCTGATCCTGCAGTGTTAGTGTTAGTCACAGCTAATGAACTCTGAAGCTTTCTCTTAACTCAGCTATTTCCTTCTGAAACAAACCCACTTGACTGAGGCTTTGGAGATCATGAATCTCCAACAAAAACTGGGTTTATGCATGCATGTATGGTACAGATGAGTAGATAAAACTGCACCAGGTTTGGCTCCCCTGACCCTGCTCTGGCTTTGTGCAGTTTAACATTTGCACACTTAACTGCACTCGAATGATGCTACACCTCAGCACCCCCACCAAGTCCCTGTGCTTCAAGCTGAAGCACTGAAGGCACACTGAAGCATTTGAACAGAAGGGAACATTGGACACTGACGTGTCTGTCACAGAAAGAAGGGTCACAGGTGTGTCCCAAGGCAAGGGTGATACAGTGCAAGATGCAGATACTGTTCAGCTCTAGACAGAGCCTTCAACATCACCCAAGACCCCGAGAGCCTTCCAGCAGGGCATGCATGTTGGTATAGCATCAGAGGTCACTTTTCTCTCTCATTCTCTCTCTTTTGTTCCCCAATTTTGTTAGCTTTTTATGCAAATTTTGCATTAGGATGTTGCCAGTACTGAAGGTGTTGATTTTCTATTTCGGTTAATCATTGTTACTTCCTCCTTTTTTCTATTTTACACTCAGCACAAAACTCCCATGGTGTTTCCTAGTTGCAAAATAATAACAGATTTATTTAATTAAAAAAACCCAAAAAAACAACAAACCTTTTGGCTTGCTGCCAGGTTTTTTTTGCACGTTCCAACGATCTCTTTTCAGCTTTCATTATTGTAATTGAATATCAAAGCTCTCTGTTGTCACCTGAGCAAGTGTCCATATTAGAATTTACCTTATTACATTTTTAATGACTTTTATAACCCAGGAAGTCTCTTCTGGTGGCTTTTCTGAAGTGATGACTGATGTAATTTCCTTAAATCCATAGGGCAAATTGTAATAGCAAATAGAGGCAAACCTCTCATATACTTTTTCAAAGGGGTCGCAAAATATTGCTGTGCATTTTGTGCAACCTATTTTTATAGGAATTTTAATTTTACAATAGCTTTATGAAAGCCCTGTAATATTGTTTGCTGATCACTCATGACATATGGTCAGTCTTAATGACCAAAATTCACATCAATTAATTCATGTTCAAAGATTTACGTATTTTGAAACACCAATAAATCCAGCTGCAGATCACTTTTAGAATAATTTTGTGCTATTTATCATTAGTTATCCTTAATGAGTTGTGATACAGAAGCTTCTTTTGAAGCTGAGCTTGAATGCCTACAAAAAAACATGTTTTGAAAGAAATGTCTTCTTTTATTACAGTGAGAAATATCAGTTTAGGTCTCCTTTTTCAAAGGCGAGCTCAATCTGGATTCTTATTTCATCCAAAAATCATTATTTAGAAAAAATCTGAAATACTTTAAAATTCAAAGACTATGAACGTTGTGATAGATTTGGTTATTTCTTAAATCAGTGTGGTTTTGGATGTTATCTACCTACAATGACACTAAAGACCAGGAAATTCAGTTTTATTTTGATAGCTTGTGGGTTCTATATACTAGTTAGGTATTGATACTGATATGATAGACTGGATCTTGCAGGTGCAAATTTAACAGTAATAAATGTGGGTAGGATTTAGTCAGCCTGATTTTTCAATAAGAAGCATGAAGTTCCTGCACTTATATGTGATCTATTGGTGTCCTGTCTTGAGGACTGCAGTTAAATGAACAAAATCACCATCTTTTTTTTTTTTTAAATAGGTACATTGTTGGGACATTTGTCTTTAAACTTTCAATTTTCAAAAATTACTTCTTGTTATCCAAAACCAAATATTTCTGAGATAACAAACAACTGAAGTGAAAAACAAGGAAAGTTTCAGGTGATGTAAGGATGACTTTCATTCAGGTACCTGTGGTGTAGTCCCAGAAAGGAGTTCTTCTGGATCGTACATTAGGAGAGAGTGCATTTCATCACTGACAGGTCTGACTCCATGCTACCCTACAGATTTTTACTAAAACATGTTAATACACACACATATTTAATATCTATTAGTTTTTAAGCATTTTCCCCTGCAGTTACTCTTACAGGGTTAAAAATTAATTCATTTTAGCCCTATGAGACTCACTTCTATGTGCATTTTCCTCTGTGTTGTTGCATATAAAGATGTGACTCTTGGGAGGACTGCAAGTCCTAGAATAAAATGTATTCCTAGCTGTTAGAAGAAAAAATCCATTTCTATTTCTCTTTTGTGACTACAAATTTGAGAAACATTTTGAGACAAAATTCTAAGGTCTTTTCATTAAGAGAAATTCTGGTCTGTTATTCTTATCCTGAAAAAACTGGAAAACTTTTCAAAGCCACCTTTTGCAATTGCACTGAGTAGTCCTGTAAGACAGTGCTGGATTCAGGAATCACTTTATTTGACTCATGTCATGGCTTATATAAAGTGCAGAAAGGGATGCCATGAGGTTCCATGTAATTTCTGTCAGCCCTCCCATGAGATAATTGTGGGGTGGGATTTACCTATTAAAACAGAGGGAAGACTAGAATTTTCATGGAAGATGATCCCTTTCATAATGGCACAGCTATTGACAAACACACCACTACTGGGATTATGGCAAGGGACTCAAAAACATGTCAATAAAAGTCATAATGTAGCTACGTTTTGGTGTCCTTCCTAACATTTACTCATGTTTCACTTCTTTCTGTGTGGAAAAGGTGGTGTTTGGGTTTTTCATTCTCCTCTGATGGAATTGTGTCCAGCTTAGGTTATTAGCAGAGTGGATGAAAAATAGGAATTCTTTATGGAACATATGTCAATGCTTGTTTCACTCAACCTACAATATGTATGAGACTCTTCTGTAGATTCATTGGATTCTTTTATACTGGAATATATGCCTTCGACAAAGTACCTAAAAGAAGTTGCATATTTCAGCTGAAATCCCTCATATAGTTTATATTTTTCATATTTCTATCATAACATCAATTCAGAATCAATGATTTAATCTATTTTTTGTAGTAGGCCGAGTGCAGAGGCTGCACTGACAGATCACTAAGAGTGATAATTCCAGCAGCTGAAATAAAAACAGTACTTAAACTCCAACAACTGTATCAGTGGAAACAGTGGCAAAGAGAGAATGAATGCTGTGGAAGCAGCCCCTCCTGACAGGAATGGAATGATACTCCCTTTTCTCCCAAGATTTTGGATATCTGTTCTTATTTTCATTTGATAAAATTATATCATGACATTGCTGCAGTGTCTGGGAATAGTGATGCCTCACTGGATTTTTCCTAACTTCTGCTCAGATTTCCTATGTAAAAAAAGCAGCACTGTTGCATCAATTTCCATGGCCAATAGTGAAATATCTCTGTATAGTGGAAATTGCAATATATTTTCAACTGGGTGAGGAAAACATATTGAAATGACATCAATAGTACTCTTAACGCTGTTATGCTTAGAATCGAAACCATTTCATAACACACTTTTAAAATATGTTATGAAATGCTTAGGAAGGAAAAGAGAGCCAAAGGGCTGAGGGGAGGGGGCAGATTGGACAGGACCAACACGTTAGGTAGGGGCAAAGCAGACACTGTGGATATGCAGACAGTTGTACCAAGGAGAGCCACCCATGGGTGCCCAAAGAGGTAGCACTAAGTGTCGATTGCCTAATGAAAAGTTGTGCTACTCAAGGTCCCCAATAAGAGGAAAACAGCAAATGCTGCTTCCATCCGAAGAACAGCCAGAAGGAAGCAGGAAAGTGTGAAATATGGAAGTGTAGGCTTCACCTCAGTCCCTGATCCTGATCAGGAAACATATCCTCTTGGAATTAAATTCCAAGAAACAAAGGAATCAAATCTGTCACCTGGCTTACCAGAGTAAAACGTATTTGACCACACTGCTTGCTTTTTATCTGAATAAAAAACCAAATGTATGTCTGAGAGGAGAGTGGGTTAATGCACCTTGAATCTGAGCAATGCTTTTGACACTGGCTTCCAGGCATTTCTTAGCTGGAAACAGAGGAACCGTGGGCTGTATAAAATGGGCTGTTACACTGTTTGAAAATCAGCTGTACTGCCAACCTGCCAAGCTCATTGTGCAGTAATCAATAGCTTGATGTTCATTTGGCAGAGGTACAGAGCTACCCTAGGGTCAATACTGGAGCTGGTATTATTCAATATCTTCATCAGCAGGCTGGATGATGTGACATAATACACTCTCAGCAAATTTATGGATGATGGTACATCAACGAGAAAATTGATTCAAATGCCAAATGGCAGAATTTTGATCCACAAGGATCACAGGAAAATACAAAAATGGACCAGCTGCAGCCTCATGGTGCTCAATATGAAAAGTATAAATATCTCAGCCCTAAGAAAAATAACTATGTAAATCTTCATAAGCTGGAAACTGACTGACTGAGTAACAAACCTGTCAAAGACAACCTGAGCAGTCAGAGTGCATGCCAGTTTGAATATCAGCCAATATTTTGCTTTCATTTCAGATAAGACAAAAACTCACAAACCAGTTTAGATGAAACTCACAGAAATATTAACAAGAACATTGCCAGTGGATCAAAGAAAAATTTTGTAGTTACTTCCCTTGTTGTCACTGGTGAGTTCATATCTGAAAATTCATCTGCTTTTGCCCCATTTCAAGAAGGATATTGAGAAAACCAGTGTCCAGTGGATTACTGTCAAGATGGTCAAGAACCTCAAGAAAAATTAATGAACTGTTATGATTGTTGATAAATGTGCAGTTTGACATAATATTGATACAGCATGCACGTGGTTTCATTATCTCAGGCTTACAAGGTATATTTGTAGATTTTTTTTTTTATTATTACTGACCTGATTTTTAGGGATGGCCATTCTCAGAGTCAGAAATCAAAAAGATATGAGCTCTCATGCTTTTCTCAGATGATCCCTGCTGGGGAGAAGTGGGTTTCAAACATAATATTAATAGAGTTCTTCACTCCTGAAAAAGTTTTAAGATGTCAAGAGACTCATATAGAGAATTCTCAAGGTGTCATGTATCTTTATTTTGCATTGCATATAGATAAGACATCTTTTTTAAGTAATCATTGATTTTCTTGCAGTGACAAATGACACTAGCAACTGGGACTTTTAGTGCCTGTCTTAATTGAGTCTTTTTCTGTACCTGCAGGTATGATTTTTCATCCATAAGGATATGTTACAAGGATATGCATATGACTTCTTCCAGAAAATCATGTAACAAAGTATCTGACATTACATCTAGTGCCTTCAGTTCAGTGCAATTCCTAAGCATGAAACTGCATCAACAAAACAGTGACCTGGTTTGGCTTAAAAAGCAAGTCTAGCTATACAGAACTCTTTGCAAAATCTGGGTCTTATTTTTACCATATGGATAGAGTATATAAAAGAAAATACCATAGTCATGCTGAGAGTGGCCTACTTTGCAGTGTGCCTGGATACTGGAATGGCTCAGCAGGGCCACTTAGATACTGTAATTCTCTTCTCAGCAAAGTGAATGATCTTGGCATGCGGTGTGCAGATGATAATGCAGGCTCTGTACTCGCGGCTGCAGCACTTGGACCACTAATTGTGTTACTGCCAGAGTGGGCACTGAATTTAGCTCTAAGTGGTCCACAAGCCAAGGTAGGACCTGCTGCATATCTTGCATGTAGCTCTATAGATTTATTCTTCCCTTACTGTTGGTCATTATGTATTCAGTTGCTATTATGAACACAGTGCTCTTCACTTCTTGTCTGAACATCTTGTTCTTTCTATAAGGTTCCAGACCTGCTGGGAAATCAGCCAGAGCTGCTGAAGCCCTCCCATTTGGAATTTAATGTGCTGTGTTATGCAGCACATTGTGTGCATCTATGCAGGCTGCAGGCAGCCCCACTAGGGACTTCAGTGCTTTATAGGCTTATAAAAATAGGGTGGCTGGTTTTCCTTCACAAGTCATGAAAACAAAGTGGCAGTGTAATCTCAGGGAGGTGATTTCTCACTCCTACAGAAGCCTGATGTAATACCTGACATTGGCCTTTGGCACAGAGCACTCACTTTCCATCTTTTCTACTATATTGATGAGCCTGATAATATTTTAGTATGTAAGCTGGTGCCAGGGAGTTAAAAATTTGCTGTGCCTCTTCACCTGGAGGTGTGTTTGGTGCTATTCTGTTTGATTACTTGGACACACTCCTGCCATGGCTGTCTGTGAGATACTTGTCCATATGTGTGGAAAAGTGTGCTGATAATTCTGCAGGATTTTTTTTCTGGTTAATTTTCAGATAAATTTAGTTTAAAAACAGAGGGAAAAAAAATCACATCAATGATTCTGGAAAAGAAGGTAGGTCTAAAATCAGAAAGACAAATAATCATTTAAATGGTCCAAACCCATATCTTCCAATTAGAAATACATATATTAGTTCCTTGGTTTTGATGTTGCCCTCCATGTACTCTAAAAATATCGAAGAAAGGCATGAAGTGTAGATGAGAGGAAGGAGCATAGATTAGTATTCAAACTAAAATGTAATGATTTTAAGGAGAACTAAAAGATTCTCAAACAGTGGGGACCGTCTGATTGAATCGCTCTGTGTTGCTTTGAAAATGTAGTTAAAATTTGACAAGCACCTAGGATCATAATTCTGAGAAAGAAAGAGATATTTAAGCTATTTAAGCTGTTTCTTTCTTTCAAGTTCTTAAATAATAAATAAACCACAAAATTTATTTTTAAAAATGCACTATTCCTGAACCCCATACGATAAAGAAATCTACCTGCTGATTTTGTTTTCCACTACTCAAAATCCTAATCAAATAAAGAAGGAATAGGGAGATCTTTTACCTAAGGAGATTAGACCTTTAATTAGTCCATAATGTATAACTTTCTCTGTTGGAAACTAGTGTTAGTAAAGTTGATACTATCAGGACATTGGTCATTCAATTTCAAAGTGGACAAGAACTGACTTGGAACATGGTCATAAAACAAATAGCATTTTAATATACACTATAAATGTATATGTAATTATCTAGGATTACACAGGTTTTGTGACAGGCGTCTCTGATAGGGATGTCACTGCACATAAAACTAGGTTTTACGTGTCTCACAATTTAGAAATGTCAAATGTTTTCCACACTGACAGGATACAACTCCCTGATTTCGACAGACAGTCCCATGGAATGCAGAGGCTGTATCACACACTATGGGGAGACCTAGTTCATGACAGGTCATTCATGTCAGGTCATCTTACCCATATTTCATATAATAGGGAGAAAAGAGGGACAAAAGAACTTATCTTGCCCTAGCATCCTTTCAGATTGGAATTCAAGTGTTCATGAACTATTATTCACTGATTTCAGCAAAAAAGGATTGTCTTCAGTTTAGGAAAAAAGTCCAGAAGTCAATTTGGTTGGCTTTTCCCATGCATTTTCTGTGAGATACATTCAATATGGCTTCATTTCCAATTCCTGGTCTTCTGCCCAGCTGCCTTGTATGTATATTCATATGTATGTTTGCTCCTTTGTTCTCTTTTAGGGTGAGCCAAATGGACTTACTGAGGTAAAATCCGCCTGCAGTTCTGGGGATAATTTGCTCCTGTGATTTCTTGCAGCCATAGATACAAGTAAGACTGCAGCTCGCTATCCCAGTGACTTTTGCCCTCAGTCTCTCCCACACACCCTCCAGCCACACCATGGGATGTACAACAGAGACCTGCTGGCCAGGCTGCTGAGGAGAGAAGATACAGAGAGGCTGTGCTCTGGGTGGGTATGATTCAAGGTAGGGTATGTGGCCAGATGAAGATCTTTCAAAGACAGGAATATTAGAAAATCTGAAATGCTAGATAAAAACACCAAACTATTCATCGACAGTGCAACTCTGAAAGAGAAGTGAAACATTCAGCCAGAAGAGCTTTTTTTCCCATCCATGGAAATTTTGTCACTAGGATCATAATTACAAAAATGAGTTCAATATGGCTACTGAAATCATGAAGGATTAAGTGAAATGATATGTTTCTGTAGGCAATAATTACAATTATTGTAGATCTAACAGCAGGGGTTATGATCTTGTCATGTACACAGCATCACTCTAGCTGTCTACTGAGAGTTGGAGTCTCAAGTAAAAAGTCAATACAGCTCTAATTCTGTAATTGTTGCTGAACATCTTTCCTCAACATCACTACTGAGCATTGATTGTTAGTGAGGCTTTAAGCATTGGTGGAGTTTTCCCAAACATATGATTACTATGTATTCCCGGACAATCTGTGAAAAAGGGAACTGGATTCTTAGAAATCAGGTTCACTAGTATAGATTAATTTAAAGGAAGTGGTCATATGTGTAGTCTTGCTGCTGGAATAGCAGCTCCAAAATATCAATTATGAAAGATTCTAAAGGGATGAGTGATGTAGCCTGATGAACAAGAAAAAAAAATTGGACAAAAGGTACACTTTTTTTTTTGTAAGGAAAAAAGGAGGGAACGGGCAAAGTGTAGTGATCAGAACTGAAATGGAGGTGAGAGCCATGGCCATTGTGAAAAGGATGCTGTGCAGAATTTCAAAAGCAAGGACATAGAGTCAGAACCTGATGCAGAAAAGCATGGAAAGAAAAAAAAAATTGCTCTACAGAAATATTGCAGCAGTCAATTAAGGCTTATATATATGTAGGTCAATACAGAAAATAAAACACTGAGAAAGAAGGAAGAACCAACTTGGAAAATGAGAAGAAAAGTAAAGGGCAGCAAGAACTGGATTCGTAAGAGATGTATAAATTTGCGAGGATGGAAGTGAAAGCATGAATGTGAGGCGAAATGAACAATGAGGATTAATATTTGCTTTGCAGCCTAGTCTCAGTGATTGATTAAAGGAAGGAAAAAATACTGGAAAATATATAGAGATATGTCTTCTGAAGTTCAATTTTAGAATTTCTATTTTAATGATTTGAAAAAGTTAGAAAGGTAATCTGAGGCAAGACAATAATATGAATCCTGATTAAAGGCAAAGTGATGACAGAAGTCAAGTTGAAAAAAGACAGTGGCTGAATACAAAACTCATAATTTTCAGAGTTCCCCTTCCTCTGCTTTGCATATACTAAATACAAATCTTGTGTTAACTGCAAGCCCATTTAGCTTGAGGATCTGGTTTATCACTGCTAAGAATCTAGAGTATCAGACCAGAAATCATCAAGATTATATATATATATATATATATATATAAAGAGTCTGTTTATTTTTTTCTAACTAATCAAGAAATGGCATCAGTGCAGAAGAAGACTTTGGCAACTAGTCAGATTTAGATTATGTTAATGCAACATCTGAAAGTGATTGTCATAAACAGGGAGGCAGCACTGTTTGAGAGAACGAGAAATAAAGAAAGAAAAGGCCAAATTCTTTCTGCTGCTGCTGCTCCAGGTGCTGAAGGGAGACAAGGCAGATCTGCAATGGATGCCCTCCCCAGCCATTCTGAAGTTGTTATTGCCCTATTTTATTTCAGGTATGAGTTTTGAGTAGACAAGGACTGTGAACAGAGTGCCTTGGGAAACTTTAAAAAGTAGAAACATAAAAATAAAAATAATTATCTTTTTTTCCATTGAAATAAAAATTATAAGGGTGTGTTCCACCATCTGAGATTGTCTTCTGGCAAATTACTCATGACCACCTACAGCAGACAGTCAGAAAGTCAATCCCTTGCTTCTGTTTTTTCTATGATTTGGTCCCTGCCAGTATCTTTTTCTGGTTCATAAATTCTTCAAAAAGCAAAATGAAGACACTTAAAAATCCTGATACTTCTCCCCTACCACATTCAGCTAAGAATATTGAGAGACAGATTAGAACAAATGGTTGCTTTTTCAGGAGGAGTTCTGCCCTATGAATGACTGTTTTATATCTGTGTTTTCACATCAATACTTTGGTAGTGATGAGAGAAAACTACTTATTTGCCTTGGGCATATGACATAAACCAAAATTATTTGGGAGGGATATTTTCAGAGCACAAGCTTCTCAGAGCACAGAGCACTTGTTTTCATTGGCATTCCATTAGTGCCAACAGAAGCTGTACTTGTAACTCCCTGCGTAATTCCAGAAACTTCAGTAAAAACTGTAAAGAACCTGTCGCCTTCCTGACTTTTCAGAAACCCTTTATGCAACTCAGATTTTACTTCACAATTTCAGCTGCTGATTTTTCTTTTTTGCTAAAAATCTATGGGGTTATTTTACTGTAAACCAAATTGAAAAGGCCAATTTTCTTCTGACTAAGCTTGATTAACTTTTTGTCTCTACCCTAGTAAAATTGATTTCCCGTTCAGAAAGATTTAATAAATTATATTAATTTAAATACACTCAAAGCCATGATGTTTATTAACGATACAGCAAATGTGCCTCTCAGCTTGCAAGATGTAACTACTTAATCTTGCAGTTCTCTGCTGGACTGCATGCCAAAAGCAAATACATGCTCCATGAATTCTAAAAAATCTGTAATAGCTACTTCCCATTACTCATTATGACTGCAGCTAATGTCAAAGCAGAAGTTTAGAGGCATTCGTAGGAAGGTGCAGAAATCCTGGTGAGAAGTCAAGATGAGCTACAGCCTGTGCCTAGAAGGTTACAGCACAGCTGACAGGAGCAAGGGGATAATCATGGGCTGGTAGAGGTTTCAGCTGGGCACCTCTCAGAATTTCTCTCTCCTCTCCAAATCTCTGTGAGAAAATTGGTCCAGGCTTTTCTTACCGTTTGCAGATATTTGAAATAGTAAGAACTGCTGAGTGAAGCAAGGAGGGATGAATCTTTTGCTTGTGTCAGAGCAACAAGCTTCATGACTTGGAGAAGTTATTGGTGTTTGAACTGAAGAGCTGAAAGATGGGAAAGATGCTTCTATTCTCTTTCCATTTTTGGCCACAAAAATAATATTATCAAATTAATGTTTATGACTAAGTACTATCAGACACTTGACATTGCCATCTTGGAGAGAATATTTAGGATTAACTTGTCAATTTTGGTTATTTAAGGCCTTTGACAATTTCACTGTGTGTTATTTGGGGGGAGGTGGAGGGGGCCTTTTTCTTTTTGAAAGGATGGCTAGTGCTTGCAAAGTGAAACCTGAACTGCATGTGTATTAAATGGCTAAAGAGATTACAGGTTCCCATGAAGAGGAATGATTGTATAAGGATAAAAAAAAAAAGAACTATATATAATAGAAATTTATATTAATGGTCTGCCAAAGTAGGGCCAATGACTATAACTTGACCCACTGATACTTCCATTTGTTCTCTCATTTTAGTAGGATTCAGACTACTGGGATTTCAATACTGTCTACTTGTGAGGTCGAAACCATAGACTTCCCTTTTTCTCTGAAAACTGGCATTTTATATTTTCTTTTTGAAATAGTGGTTTGAAGCTGTATTGTATGTAATAAAGGGCTTCTGTATCGTTTTCCAGAGATAGTCAGAGACCACTAACCTAGGGAGTGACCTCTATGTTTACTTCTGAAAGTATTTTGTTATCCTGAAATACAACTTGGTGTGTAGGAATGTCAGTTTCTGTTACAATTGAGTCAGAATCCTGATAGTTTCACACTTCTACTGCTTCTGCTTGCTATTGCTGCTAAAAAAATATTTAAAAGTAGGTGAAATATCACAAGTTTCACACTCAGAGAAAGACAGACAAAGCCTTGTCTCTGGATTTGTAAATGCTCACACAGGACCAACAACATCTCTTGAGTGCTTCCATTGCAGAGGCTTTGTTTCTGGTCTGACAGAGTCAGAAAATGAATCATGCTGTACATGAACGCTTTTCACCCAGTGAAAATACAAGCAGTTCACCAAAATCAGGAGTGACTGGGATTTTATCGATTAGGGAAGGTTAGCTCTTTGCAGAAACTGTTGTTTAAAGCAGAGCTGTGCAATACACACCTGGAGGCAGGAACTGCTATAGATTAACCATGCTTAGGTGAGAGATGGTGACTGAAAGAATTCTGTGCTGAGTAAATGGCCTTTCAGGAAACATTTAGATGAGAGGAATGAGATCCTTTGGAACCTTTAAAATCCACTTGGCTCTAGAAGGAATTGAGAAGCAATCCTGAATTATCTGTAATGCTGTTTATGTAATGCTGAAATTTAGATCAGCTCAAAACCTTCAGTATTTTATGGGGGGCCAGAGCCCCCAGTTGCAGATCACAGCTGCACTGGGATAAAATGAAAGGAGCCAGGGCTAATTTTACATGGATGTAACACAGAGTATCAAAGTGAACACACTAACAGCCTTCTTTCCTAGAGCATGAAATGCACTGCTGTGGCCTTCAGACCCTGATGCTGAGACAGCTCTGTCACTGCTTCCAGTGGAGAGGTTAAATTGGAAGTGAGAATCCTCTATTTCATGAAAGTAAAAGGCAGGATCTATCTACGTAGAGTATTGATGAATGAGGGGTTAAAAATACATATTGTCTGCATCCAACATGGAAACTGCAACATCAGAATTCCTTGAATTCTCACTTGCCCTCCCAAGCCACTGTGTCCTCATTCATTGGCACGAAAAGTTTTCTTTCTTTCCAACACAAAGACATCCGAAGTTTTATCTTATGCCAATATACACAGAAGTGTGACAGAATATGCCTATTTCATGACACATCTGCCTATTCCAAACTCAGGAACTCAGGACACGATACTGAATGAATATAATCATTCCACACAATGCTTTTCATTAAATGATACTTTTAGCTTTTTCCTTATCTGTGAAGTCCTTAGATTTTAATTATACAATATTTTTCCTCTTTAGGAGAAAAAAATAGAGAATGAAGAACATTATTCTTTAAAGAAAAGGAACCTGTATTAAGGCTCATGATTCAAGTCACTTATTTGATTTATTATATTTAAATTTATTTTTATTTTATATATATATAATGCATAACTGTCTTCAAAGAATTCTCGTGGAAAAAACCAAAAGCTAATTTGATTTCACAGCCCACAGCTCCTATTCAGTAGGTTTTCATTTCATCTATACACATATATACATACTTAAATATTAATAATATATACATTTCACATTATAAGGGCACATTGAAATTAGCCTCATGGATCAAGAGCTAAAATTAAAAGAAATGAAAGCTAGGAAAAGAAAAGAAAAAAAGAAAATAAAGAGGAACTTCATGTGCGATATGTAAATTACTTTCCCTAATTAATTTGTTCAAGTTTTGCTTCCAAATTGCAGATTAAGCATTCAATGATGAGAGGAGAGAGTGATAGTTTGTATAGGAAGAAAAAGAGTGCAGAATAAAACAATTCATCTATATGTGAAACCAATCTGTATGGTAGTATCCATACTCTGTAAAAAAGGGCATTTTGATGAATCTCTGCATGAAGCTGCTCCCATTTGGCAAATCTAGAAAAAGGTTTAAACTTCAGAATAAACTTTTCCTGGAGAGAACAGTCTGATACTCAAAACTGATCCTTATCTCTAAATATACACTCTAATTTAATCAATAAAATGAAGATTCTGTCATTTCTGATCATACTGAGGGTTTACTCTGCAGCACTACTGTTTGTGTCAACTATCAAGAATACTGAAGTTGTATATCTCAATATTAAATTACCTGCACAACTATTAGCACTGTAGTTTGTGAGGAAAAAAAAAAAACAAAAACAACAAAACAAACAAATAAAGAAACCAAACCAAACAATGTTTTGATTCCAGTGTTCCACTGCTTTTTGACCCCACAGCTGAGGCAGTTTGGGAAATTCTGTGATAATAATATGTTATTAACCCCATTTCAGTTTTAAAAATTGGAATTCCTTCACCCAACCCTGTATCTCTGGGAAAAGCAGCTGAATAGACCTAGAAGGTCCACAGAGGTAGAAAAAGGTCAGGCAGAGGCATAATTTCATAATATACGAGTATTTAGTTGTGGGAACAATGTTGGGAGAAGGAATTTTGATTCCACACAGAAGCTGTGCTCCTGTGGTGAAGATGTATGCACAGATGTAGGATGGCCATATGCTCCTTTTTAAGCAGGGATCCTAAACCTCAGAGCCAACAATCCTGTTGGTTGTTGCAGTGGGAACTGCTGGAAGAGTAGCAGTTCTGGCCCTGTGCATATACAGGGAGGAACTGTGCATTCTTGGACAGTATTCATGGATAACTGAAGTAGCTGCTGAGACAAAGGCTGTGTGCTGTCCTCTGGGAACACATACCCTGAAAAAATGTCACCTAGTTTTGAAGAAGCGCATCAAGAAATTTGCAAAAATTCACACAATTACTTTAGGTCTTTGTTTTAAAATGTTTTTAATACGAAAGGGCTATTTTCAGAGCCTTTGTGAAGACTTTATACTATACTTCTAAGACGTGAACTGTAAAACCAAAGTACTTCCAAGGTTTCAGCTCTAGAAAATAATATTTAAACAATGAATTTGTGAAGGGGCTTGAGTGAGCTGACTCTGTTGGGTAGATCTCTCCCTAGCAGATTGTTAACCAAGTGATATGCAGTAAAAAATTGCACAGGGGTGGAGAATAAATTCCCATATGAGATACCCCATTTTATATCCATGTGCACAAGTGGTATTTGCACAGTACTCTGTTCATGCAAATTTTAACACCACATTGTAAATTCTGTCATTAATATCAAATCTGGTGTTAATGAGCTGCTGCTTTCAAAAAGTGCTGCATCAAAAACATTCCAGCAATAGCCCCTTAACACTTCCATCACTTTAAAAGAGGCAATGATATGAGGGCTTCAAATACAAAATTACTCTCACTTTAAACCTGAATTATGAGTTTCTCTATGCAGACAAAGCGCAATGACAAGGATGGACAACCAACAAATCAAAATTTGTTAGACTTTGAAGAATTTCAATGAGAATCACAAATACTAATTACCTAATAGAAATTTCAAATATTGATAATTATTTTATAAAAGGATTAACCATTTTATTTCAGGATATGTAACAATTGTTCTTTGCTGAGTCTGGGTCTTTAAACTTATGAAATGTTTTATATTATTCATGACAGAATTGCTAAATTTGGTGATACAATGCTCCATGAAAAATTCCTGTTATAATTAAACTATATTAATTACTCTGTATATTTTTGACATGCCTAGAATATGCCTACATGGAGATCTTTACCTGTTCTGAACTCCAAAGAGGCTATCCAAGTGCTTGGCACACACACATGCATGCACACAAAAATCTCGAGCTTAGTTTAACACTTTTAGTGCTTCCTCTCGTTTTCATTGCTAAATTCTTCCTTGGAGACCTAGACAGTCAGAGAGTAAATTGTTTTTAAACACATACTGATAAAAGTTTTCCTGCTGTGAGCCCTACCTATCAGACCTCTGGTCAGTGGAAGCTCTATAAGAAGATTTAATGGAGAGGCTCTTTATATATTCCATATTGTCAAGTTCACTTTCACTAGCATGGGATTTTGCCAAAGGTAACCCTTGAAAATCCCTGTGAAAAATGACAAATAAGATTGCTTTCATATTTACTTTGCAGATTTAAGTCAGAGATCTCTGGAGCTGTGATAGATCAGCTCCTTTTTAGAGCAAAGAGAAAATTTTCTCGGTATTATACTACATTGTAAGCATTGTTAAGACAGATTTAGTTGAAAACAAATATCTGTAAGATATTCAGGAATACACGGAGAAAGTTACAGAGAGAAACATGACCTTGGCTGTAAGAAATAATACCAACACGAATCTATATGAAATGAACTAGGATGATTCTTCCATGGTCATATGAGACACTTACATGACATTACAAACCAGGAAATGCATAATTAATTTTTCATTAAGGAGATGGAAACGCTGCATTTCATATCAGTCTTCTTCTTTTCAGCTGAAGCACAAGCTTAAAAATTATTACAAGGAAGTAGTTGGCAGTCAGCTGTGCGGGGCCAGGAGCTGGACTTGATGATGCTGATGGGTCCCTTCCTACTCAGCATATTCTATGATTCTATGATTCTGTGATTCTATGATTCTATAGCTAAAGTAAAAGAAACAACAGCTAATTAGAAATTCCTAATCTCATTTTACAAAATGTTTTCCAGGTCTTTGATTTTTTTAAATATGGGAATAGAGCAGAAGATTTTGTATTGTTTCATGGAATGTGATAGAGTCTCAACTCATTTTTCTATAACGCCAATTTTTTCTAACCTAGAATGTGCTTACCTGCTTATTTAAGATATGAAATCCCCAAAATAGCTCTTCAGGGAAATTAATCGCCTTTCAAATTAGGAGGGATAACTGAACTTGGTCTACATGAGTCGACCAAATAAAATGTTTTTTATTAATGAAATGTGTAAAATTTCTGTACTTCAAATAATATTAAAAAAAATATTGCTCCTCACGAAAACCTGTTTCTCCTGAGTTCAAACTGAATAGTCTTTTGAAGATATAGTCTTACATATTTTTCACATATTGATATATATTTCACAGAATCCTAAATTTCTCTAGTAATTTACTAGATTAGCTTCCTTTAAATAGTATTTTACCTTGAAAAGCTCTACCTAAGATCATAAAAGAGGAACCATTAGAATATTGTACTATACATCTTTAAACTATCATTTAACTATATAGTCTGGGAGTAAAAATGACAAGGATTTTCCCAATGTAATATATTATGCGCTTATTTACATAAAATATCAATATTTATATTCACTGATGGAACAACAAGATGACTTGGTTTTCTAAATAAAGATGGTACATATCAGTTTGACAGACACAGCTGAGACAGCTGAGTTTATGTTTCTAAAAAATTATTCATTTTGTACTTTTTTTTACAGAATACTGACAAGGGAATTGCTACTGAGGATAAAAATGATAAGGGTGGGATGTGTAACAGACATGTGGTTCTGTAGAAATTAGAAAGAGATATAAAGCACTGTCTTACTTTCCAGTATTATGCTGAACATTTTCAGTGTTACTATTTTAAAAGAAATGAGATGCACTATGTGCTGTAAGAAAAATAAAAATAGGGTGAGGAGGAGTTTGTTATTTCTACAAGTTACAAACTGTATTATAAAATTTTCTAATTTGTGTGCTGTAATTAGAATGTAGACCTGATCTTGTAAGTGGCTTCAAGAAAGTTTCTGCAAAAACCTTATGGTGTATCAGTAAAAGCAACCTTTTAATTTTCTTCATCAAACCATTATTGTAAATCACTACATTTTCATTATTTTATTTTTATAAAATCTTTTTCTTTAAAAACAAAGCAACAAATATTTTTAAATTTTTACCTTTTCTTTTGTTGATGCAATTTAAACTGTTAAAAGTATTGCTGAAATATAGTAGAGCATTACATGGTGGTTTCTTCACTTATATGGGTTTAAAGTTTCTTAAGTGTGCAACAAACAGTAGGAATTTTCTCTGTCAGGGATCACTTTCCTCATTTGTCCTAGTGTAAATCCAGGCACCTTAAGTCTTTCATTTGCTTATATAGGATTCCTAATAAACAACAATGAAGTTGCAGTATTTTATGTTTTCACCAGTGAGAACTTCAACATACAATTTTGCTTGGATTCATCAAGTAATGTTCAGAGAAAAACAATGATCTTTCTGACACTGCATGAGGTTTGATGTCATGTTGTATTACCTCACCCATGCTGCTTAAGCCTGCATGGGTCAGTCATGACTCAAGCCATTTGACATTCTTTGATAGAATTTGACACTGTCACCACACCATAATGAGTCATGTAAGTAATTAGAAAACAGACTAGCATCGTTCCAGAAGATTGTAACTATTTATTTCATGTGTATATGTTTGTTTTGTAAGTGTCAAAGGATGTATAAACAAGCTGAAAAATTTAATGAATACCCCAATTCATCTTTTTTTAATTGATTCTGTATATTAAATTATGCACATGACAACATCAACAACCTTTACTCAGCAGAAGAGAGAAAATATTCTGTATTATGTTCTAGTTGGCTATTCAGTTATGATTTCAAATTCTCCTGTGTGACTTCCATGCCAAAGTTAATAAAAATTTAGACCACTCAAATCTTAAATACTCCTGAAAATTTATCCATGGTCTTCAAACAGCAACAAATTTTTTGACAAAATGGGATATTTTTTTCCTCTACTATTTATTTCAAAGGTCAATAAATCAATCATTTGAATAGTTTAATATAAGATTTCTTTTAAATGGTCTGCTCCAGTTGAATTACAGCTCAGGAGTTGCAGGATGACAGTCTATCACTTCTCCTTTACATCAGAAGAGATAATAACAATTCTGGTGTAATGTCTGTGAAAGAAACCTTGTCTCAAATCAAAGTGGTGGAAGTGCTGTCATTGCAGCAAGCAAGGGTTTCAGCCTGTCAATCTGTGAACTCTGCCAAGACTGCATTTCTTTGTCTTTCAAATTCCATATTCCTTATGTAAGCAATTCTTTACTAGTTTGAATGTGTGCAGACTAATTACACAGCTGAGGTACCAGCAGAAAGTAAAATACCACTGCTGAAAATTCTGTTCTAGAAAACATTGCCCACATTTTTTTCTGTGGATGCAAATATATACACCACAGGTAAACTTGTGCAGAGTCAGATCTTCCATTCTCTTCCTAAGCAACGTTTTACATCTATGTCAAATACTTTATACATTCTTTAGGACTAGATCTTTCTCTTTTTTATTTCACCACTGAGAATCTCTTTCAGGAACATTGCATTATAGAAGCAAAGGGAGTTTTAACTCATCTTTTTTGTTTGTTGTTCTAGAACTGAACTGACACAGAACAGCCGCTTTATTCTGTAACAATTTGATGATTTTTAAATGCATTGAATGACCTCTAAATTGTAGGGACAGTTCTGTGTGTGTATGAGTGTGTGCAAATGGGACAAGGTGACATGGCCTCAAGCACCACATGGGGGATTTAGATTGAATATTAGGAAAATTTCTGCACTGAAAATGTGGCCAGGCATTGGAACAGGCTACCCAGGGAAGCGGTGGAGTCAGTTTTCAGGAAGATATTTAAAAGATGTGTAGATGTGGGGCATGGGGGACATGGTTTAGTGATGGACTTGGCAATGCTGGGTTAATGGTTGGACTCAATAACCTTAAAGGTCGTTTCCAGTCTAAATGAGTCTGTGGTTCTATAATTCTCTTACGGTAACAAAAAAAGCACTGTTTAATTTACAATTAATACTTTTATTTATTAACACATCAGCTATTTCTTATGAGTACTTATCCATTTCTATGCATTTTTAATAAAAACCAGCATTTAGTGTGTTCTTTCAGAAAATGGATTAAAATAATTCAAGTATTATCTTAATCTAAAGGGAACAAAAAATTCCTAACTCTGATGTTGTCTTCACATATTTATCAATAATTCACACTTTTTAAAGAACATGTAGTTACAACAATTCCATTTTTCCAAGCTCTGTAATGGTGATTAAGATTTCACTGCCTACCTTGGGTACTGACACTCTGCTGTGCATGTGTTTGAACTATATTTCTTCCATTCTTTTACAAGTGAACATATTCAGAACCATAGTATTTTTCGTGTTCACAAGCTGTCCTTTTTCCTCTCTGAATCTTGGTACTGACATGTTAGAGGTCTTCTTGCTTGTTTGTCTTTTTTTTTACCATGGTGCTCCACTTCTCCACCACACATCCCATTAGTTTGAAGATAAGGTCCATTTTGGACCAGTGCTCTTAAAGGGAGAATTGATCTCAGACACTGCTTATGCCTATATATCTTCATAGGCCACATATATTAGACACTAAGTTTCCATAGTAGATCCCTGAAACTCGGAGCTATACGTGCATCTACCTCAGTGTCCATGACATTGTAAAAAACAGAGGAAAAGAATGAAAGAGCCCCTATTCATGGATACTTTTTCTTTCCTTCCTGAAAAACCAAGTAGATAAGGGCTGATGAAGAAGTTCTCTTTGAATACATGTTTTTAACATGTTAACAAACTCATGGCTGTGTTGGTAATTAGCTGAGAAAGCACAGAGATGCAGACTGATGTTTTTTAGGTAGTGGGCAGCCCTTGAAAGATAGGAGATATGTTGCCACAAAGGTAAACACATATGGCAGGGAATACTTTGGGAAGCTCATCACCTGCCCGGGTCCTACATTAGCCACATAGAAAGGAAATAGACTTGATAAACCTCAACTTTGCCCAGAAAAAAAGGAAATAAATTGAAGGCATGTCTCAGCGTCCTTTCTTTATGATTTATCACTATTTTAGACACTGATGAAAGGCCTACGTGTGTAAGTATATATACTTCAAACTAACACTTTGTTGCTTCCCTGTATTTCAGTAGTTGTCTTCTGCAGAGTGAGATTTCTGAACATGTTTTAGAAATACTCAATGCAGAGGTGTGCCTTTTCAGCAATTTAAATTATTAAGAGAAAGCTTTCAATATTCCTTTGAAATGCTTGCAGCCCTACACAAGTTATTGGTGTTCTGTGCCATAGTTTCTGCTTCATCTTACTGTGTTTTTACTTTTAATTGTATAGTGAAATTTTCACTCAAAATACAAAATTTTCGCTGTCATAGAATGAACAAAAATATTGCTGCTTTTTTTGGTTTTGTTTTTTTTGCCTCTGTTGCACAAAAACTTGAGCATAGTAATTGCAGAAAAGTTCCTGCATTGATTTCCTGTTCTCTAATAAGAAATGGTGAGTGATAAAGCAAAATCTTCCTTGACTGTTATTTTTTCTGGTGAGTTTTAATTCTCATTTGGAATAGGCATTTTTCAACTAGTCTAATATTTATATAAAGATTCTGGTTCCTTAAGGGAATATTTTCATATGAATAAGCAGTTTTTAAAAATTTGAAATTTACTTACATTTTTTAAAGACTTTTGACTTTTCTCTTGATAATTTTGGGCTTAAAATCTCCATAAGATATATGTTGCAGCACGAATTTTTAAATGTGAAGTGGTTAACATTGTCAAGAGGTGGCATAACTAGAACTGACACATACTGAGGATTTCCAGTTAACTTCATTCCCTTCCTCCAAATGCCTATGATCTCAATTGCACTTTAAAAAGATTTCCAAAACTCGGAAATATTTTTGAACCTGAGGATTGGAAAACTTTGATATTTAATTATATCCCACTTCTTGCTGCTCTGCTGAAAGGTGGGATATTTGAGAGAGAAGCTGATGATTCAGCATCCTTGCACATTTCCCTATGTCTCAAAGAGCAGTGAGTCCAGTGGTCTGGAGGTTCAGCTTAAGCAACCCACATGTTTGTTATGAAGTTGCTGCAGAAACCTCGGGAAAAAAATTACCATGTGTCTCCAAAAAGGACAGAGTGGGAAATGTAAGAAGTGAGCTATAATGAATTTATAACTGCAGTACGATTCTTACTGTTAATGCTAACAATGCATTTAGGTATTTAGAGCACATCTTGCTCAATCTAAATTAAAATACACCTTTATAGAAGGAATGTTATGTCTCACCTACTCTGAGTGCCTGAGTCTTTTCTTTTTTCCTGGTCCAGATATTTTTGGCTAAACTGTAACTAAGACTATGAGGGTAAAACAAGACAAGTTATTCTGGCAATACAAAAAACTTGTTCCTTGAAAGAAATTCTTCAGGGGAAACATCCCTGGCACTGAACACATTAATTGCTCTGACAGTTATCAGAGAGCAATTGGAAAAATCCACAGGCAGCATGTTACTTACTAATAGCTGCACTGGTGACCATTTTTATTGAGTATTAGACTGAATGAGGAGTCTGGGGATTCCCAACTCCAAGTATTTGCAATTTCAGATTAGTCAGGACTGCACAGTGTGGTACAGAAAGGTAAATCCAAGAAACAGAAATGACAGCTTCCCTAGAGTTGCCAGCACACTTGCTCACAGGTTCTTTACTTTTTATTTCTTTTTTATTGTTTCTTAGTTTAGTGCTGTGTTTCCCTGGGGCACACTACTCCTGTCTCAGAGGAAATGTGCCATGCAGCTCGCTCAGTTTCAGCTCGGGGCCCTTCCACTGCTCTACAGAGAACACATACCCTCGTGATTTTTCCCAACCCTTTCAGAAAATGGGATTAAACATCTCAATTCAAGACACATATCATCTGAGAAAATGTAGAGAGAAGAAAGAAAAAAGTTGAAGATGATACAGATTAATCTTACGAGCTTTGGATCATCTAAATGCATCTCTGGGCCATTGTTGTTCACTGTTATTAATGATGACTGCAGGAAAACTGATGTTCTTCCCAATGTCCTGGGTGCTAATAACTACTAAATTCTATATGAGAATTCAATCCAAAAATATGGGCCAAAAGTTTTCCTAAACAAGGCAGCAAATGGGAATGGTTTGCAGAGGCCTCACTGCTGGCTTCACCAAAGGAGAAAAGCACAGGGACGTGGTCATTTTCTCTTCCTTGGAGCATGGGACTGAAGAGGGTTGTGCTGGTCACAGCTACGGGTGGGAACACTCACCAGGCAATCAAAACCAGTTCTGTACCAAATGCAATCACACTCTGCTACCATGCCAAAGTAATAAATTTTTAGAAACAGCTTATTTCTGTAGCAATTTTATCTCAGCTTTGTCTAATGCATATAACATTGCAGCACTAAACAAATGCTTGTTCTGAGGCCTTCCTGAATTTCTCATCCTGCTTCCTTCCCTTTTTGTAATATTGTGTAATTCCAGCTGGTTTTAGACTCTCTAGTATGGAGGAGTAGTAGAAGCATCTAAATAGAATTAAGCTTGGAGGAAGTGAAGCTGTAAATATGCATGTATAATTAATAACTAATTTGTACAAAATTGTAGAGATACAGAGGTGAAATTCTCATGTATTTTGTGGAGTAAGACTTTAAAAGGAATGCTCATGCGTAACTGAGAAAGCAGTATACACTAATATAGGGCTGGATGAGTCCTCCCAGAGGAGTTACCCTGAATGATATGGATCTGCTGGTTGTGTTCACAAATCCCCTCCAAAAGATTGATTGAGTAAAAGCAGGGAGAGTTCTTCATTTCAGTGTTCATGATAATTTTTTTGCCTACGAATTTCTTTTGAATTAGTGTCTTGGACTGTATCTATCTAGGTATTTCTAAGGTTGACCCTGAGCCAAAGAGACTAGTGTAGTCACAACCCTTAATTAAAATAAATAAATATCCACATAAATAAAATGTGGCTAATATCACACATTATTTGAGCTTAAATGTTGTGGTACTGGTGATAGTGAAAAATGATAGTGTAAGCTGGAACTCCTGCTTTATCAATTTTTGTTCTTTCCAACTCTGCACAGCTCATATGAAACAGGTAGAGGGCTGACTAATTCCTAATTTCACAGATGGAGAGAAAGATACAGGCAAGTCCTTTTAATTTAGACAAGTGGGAATTCCGTATATATCTAAGTGGCTTAAATTTCATGGTTGTGGTAAATCTACCAAAAACTTTAAACAATCAGGTGCTAGATAATTTCTTGTTTGGAACGTCTTACCATGGTGTTATAAGGTTAAGCTTCTTAATCAAGAACACAACAGATTTAAGGTAGCAAAGTGAAAGTAAAACTTGTCTCTTACAGTAATGAGTAATTTATGTTGCTTACAAACTACCAGTATTCTATCTTGAATTCTTCCCAAAAAGCATAAGAGCATTATTTATTGGAAGAGCATTCTGCTACAAGATTGTATGTTCTATAGCAAAATATTTGGAGTCAGTTTTCATTCTCCAACTCAGAGCAGTTTCAGTCTAGTGCCTGAGCACCCAAACCAAGATTTCCTCCTTCATATTTGCTCTCTGCTTGCCCTAGAGGATAGCACTGAATTAGTGACATAATTACACTGTTTCCTTGTGCCCTCTGGGGACTGAACTATCAACAACTCACTGCTTTGAGAGATCTTTACAGCTGTGAGTCAGGGATGACATTTTCTGAGACAGACTGGAGTCTTCAGCAGGGACATGAAGTTGCCTGAATTGTGAACTAAATTTTTGCATATTGATCTCTTGTGACACTTACTTATAACTTAAAACTTATAACTTATAGCGTGTGGCTCTGCTTGTGAGAGGGGTTTTCATGCAACTTTCAGGCAAATACAATATATCCTGTAGTAAACCTCCTACTCAAGTTAATAATTTCCAATCTCTACTATGCCAAAATCTTGAGATTTCCAGGCAAACTTGATGTGTTTGAGCAGACTAACAGGATAAAGGAAATTCACCACGTGTGTACCTGCTGTGGAAAAAGTAGAGATCTGCGTTTATTGCTTGGCATGGCCTCCAGTTTTAGTTATATGCTCTTCAAGTGTGCACTCTGGCTACATTAAATATTGGAATTTCTTAATTAGGGGCTACCTCCCCACTACCACCAACAAACCAAACCACACCACTCTTTTCGCAGCTTTTCAGTCCACGAGGTTGCCATTCAATGTGTATAAATAAGTAAATAATACAGCTTCATCTGTTGTACAGTTTCTTGTCTGTCAAAACTCTATTTCAGCCTAATCCTCAAAAATGTTCTTTTCTTTGGATCTTAATGTTACCATAAAATCTTTTCTTACATATTTAGGCAGTCAGTGAATCATTAGCAAAGCTACTCTTATGCTTAATGGAATTTACTGGTGTTGAAAATTAAAGCTTTATTCCCTTAATTGGTCTACCCCAGTTACTCTCTTCAAAAATTTCAATGCAACAGCTTGAACACAATGCGAAAAATTAATTCCTTGAAGTACTTGCTGGAGTAATCAAAAGTGGAACCTGTACATTTATATCCACATTTTTCTTGGTAGTACTGTATCTTGGTGATCAGAAGTATTAGCAAGAAATTAATAAGCTTATACTGGCACTGCACTATAAAAGCAGTTTTGTAAAGGTTTTTTTTTTAAATAGTAGAAGAAGGAGTTACTGTTTAATTATTTAAGTATTGAAGAAATGCTTGCAATTTTGTTTGTCTAGAATACTATGTTGATGACTTTATAACTGGATATGGAAAAGAATACAGCCATTGGAAACATGGAGTTTTATATTTGCAGAGGTTTTTATGAAAGAAAATGTAGCCTCTAGCAACAGCGGTTTTAAAAGCCATAATATTCACCTTTTTACTATATCTGCCCTTTTCTGTCTGAAGCTGTCATTAATGATTATCAAAAGGTAGAGGAGAACCAGCAGTAAATTCTACTTGTAATAGTCAAGGTCTGTCCTCTTGGGAAATAAATTCTTTTTAGAGCTGGTGTCATAGAATCTGAGAAGTGCTTTGTAAAGGTACTTCTATATTGTAATAGCTAGTTTTCTCATTTGATTTCACAGAAGGTAAGAGAAGAAATCCAAGTTGTATATGATATTCAGAGTTTGCTAGAACATTAAAAAAAAAGAAGCAGAATTTATATTATCAGCAACGTGTAACTTAATGGTAAGACAAAGCTGAAGAAGATCTTTTATATTTTCAAGTGTGAAATAGCATTAACACAACTTTCTAATATATTAACTATATTTTATTTATATAAATATTAAGTTTACTTATATAAATAGAAAGTTATATAAAGTTGATGAGGATACTACCTAAATTATTCTGTAAATATTACATATATTAAAAACTTTTGCTTATTGAAGCATTCACATAAAATTTGCTAGTAAGACAGATATTCCAGTCAAAAGAATACAAGCTGCACAGTGCTAAATCAAAAAGGTGTGAAATCTAGTTGCTGGGGATTTGCTGTTTCTGCTTGGTGGGTAATTCTTTCATTTTCCACAGAAACGGGTCATTCAAACTGACATAATAATTTTCTGACTGGCTAACTGAGGATACCTCACATTTCTGAGGATAGCATGACATTTTGATACTCATTAGTTTAAAATGTCATCTGGAAAGAAATTGCCTAATGTTTGGCACTTAAAAATATTTGAGGGTTATTGCAAGTGAATACTTCTTGATTAACTTTTACGGTTTTTTTACTCTTGTTTAATTAATATGAAATTATGGCATTATAAGGAGTTTCTCTATAAATATATGCAACAAGTAATAAATAAGGATCATCTTCATTCTTCCATGGTTTCTTAATAGAAAGTTTGGATCAGGATAAAACAGAACACCTCACTTATGAATTGTTCTCATCATCCTTGGACGTCTCAGAAGTACACACTCTCAGTATCTATTAGAGTAGGACTAAAGAGTATAAATATAGATACAGATATACCTACTCCTATTTCAGAGATCAGAACTTGGATCAGTGCATATGTGCTTCCTTGGTTTTAGAATTCAAATATACAATTAATTCAACTTCTGCATGATTTAAATTACTCTTTTTTTCCTTGTTCCAGGTTTTATAGGCCATGTTCAATAGTGAAAGAAAAATGCGCTCACAATGTTTTGACTTGGATTAGGATGAGGGATGTGATGAGGACAGTAAGTGTTTCCTAAGGAGTGAATAGCAAATGAGACTTTACCAACTAAATCACAGGGCTATCCCCTGAAGTGTTGTCACATGGAGCTGCATTGAGATTTCCTAGGCAGAATGTTCAAATTCAAAATCTTCCAAAATTTGTGTGGTTCCTTTAATAAAAGTCATACTGAGTGTGTGCATATGTGTGCAGGCAAAGCTCTCAGGATTCATTAGGTTGGTTATTTCCTCCTGATAGCACTGGGGGTCATGAAAGCATGCAAGCAGGCTTATTTCTGCAAAATATCTCAATGCAGGTTATTAATGCTTAAAAGCAGAGAAATAGGCTAGCTGGCTGATTCTCTCATTAATTTAGATTCAGGTTTTTTAATCAACTTGATATTCATGATATGTTGACCTAGCTCCATGTATGAAAATAACAAGGCTCTGAATGAATAATGACCTTGGAAAAGATTTTACTGATCTTGCATTAGTTTTTAAGCCATGCTTTATGGTTATTTTTACCCACAATATGAAGTTTGTTGTATTATCACAGTAGTTCAGCATAATACCCCAGGCTAAAATACACTTTGTTTTGTCTTAAATCTTACAGCTGAAAGTGTTTGGTTTATTAGCACAACATCCCTTTAAGAAATCTACAATAAAGCTAGAAAACTCACATAATCTTGCAATTAAAGTTTTAGGGCTAACCTATGAATTAAGCTCAGAGTTAGAAATATAGCACTCAGTGATGTGAGTTGGTATCCTGGTTCTGGCTGAGGAGGCTGCTTTTACATCTTTGGAGGACCTTCAGGTTATTTCAAATTATAAAGATATTCAACATTCAGTATGAGGAAATGCAGTTCTTAGAAATGATCCATAATCTGTTCATACCTCGGGCTTTTAGCAAACAATTATTTTATTTATCAAATTTTCAGGGGAAAAGGTAAATATTTAAATTAAAAACACTGGTATACTACAGAATCACAGTTGGAAGGAACTGAAGGATCAACTCTTAAGTGAATGGCATGTACAGGGATCAAACCTTCAACCTTGGTGGAATTAGCACCATACTCTGCCCAATTGAGCTCATCTCAGGGTCATACAGGATATTTATATGAGTATAGGGGATCTTAAATGATCAATCAGCAGTAAGAAAACTCCTGAATTAATGCTGTCCACAAACCTAATTGGCTCCTATTCACTTGGTTGGGGATGATGGGTTAGAGATCATTTAATCCAACCTGCCATCTAGAAGTCCATGGTACCTGATAGGATGCACCCAAAAGTGTTGAGGGAACTTATGGGCATCATTGCTAGATCATTCTCAATCATCTTTGAAAGGTCACAGTAGTCAGGAGGGGTAGCTGAGGATTGGAAAAAAGCAAATGTTATCTCAACCTTCAAAATGGCAAGGAGGACCTAGGGAACTAGAGGCCTCACAATCCTTTGCTCCCAATATATTAAATTCAAAATGCTCTGTGATACCACATAGTCAAATACCACAATGATATATTCATAATTTCTTGAAGAGTCTTATTTTTGCTTCAATTTACAAATACATTTTTTAATGTAAGTAAATCTACTGAAAATGATACCTGTGAACAATGTCTAGATTTTAGAACTCATTCTAATTTTAAGATTTAAGGCAGCATTTCTTGTAAGAAAATGTTTGTTCTGAAATGCATGTACTATGAATTTATTTACTAATAGGTTTATTATACCTGCATATTACTTCTTACTTATAAAATATCTCTTGAGATAGGCCACTCATATTAAAACATTTTCAGATTGCTCCAAAGAAAGTGGAAATATTGGAAAGATAAATATTGTCAGCAGTGATGGACTACTCTGATGAAGTGATTCATTATTTCGGTTCCTGTACTTAACCAACTTTGCTGAGAGAGTGACATGCTGAATGCCCCCTAACACATTAACATGCCTATCTGCCTTCTAAACTGGTGAAAGCTGTGTCTTCTTCAAGTGTGCAAAAATCACATCTCCCTGTAGAAGTAAAGATGCCACAGAATGGATGAATTTAGGGCAGTAATGCCTTTAATTTGGGTAAAAGAGTTTCAAAGTTTGCTTACAAATCAGCAGGGTCTTGTAATGAAATAGGATAGTTTTCATAATGAAGTCATTCTGAATCTTAAACATTATCTTCTTAGGATTTGTAAACTCATAGAGGGCAAAGTGTAAGGATCGAATTTTCAAAGGAGAATTACATGCTTGATTTCTGTTAACTAATCCTTTAGGCAGTATTGAAAATCTCTGCCTTACATCATAAATGCCACTGAGGAATCAGCTTGTTAACATAATGGGTTCTGAAATGAAGGGGAAGGATTTTGGAAAAGAGGGGTAAGAGTGCATGATTCTACATACGAAATGCAGTGTTAATTAGGGATTTTATTTTCCTATTTCTCTCCTTTTATGTAATTCTTTTGCTTAAGGTTTGATATTTTCACATTATGGCAGACAGCAGTGGGGAGGAAAGGATGTCCTCCTTCCTTTGTTCATCCAGTGTTCATCCAGACACTATCCTGTGTTGTCCCCTGTTCTGGAAGCTGGGGAGCAGAGCTTCCTTCATTCTCTGTCTGCTTCTGCACACCTCTGTGGAAAAGGGGCACAGAGCTAATGTGCCCTTGCAATTTAGATATGAAGAGCTAAGGGTAAGGATCCTGACCATTGTTACTAATAAATTAAGTTCATGTTGTTAAACTTGGCCCCAAATAAAGCAGAATTCTTTCACCTCTAACTTAGAGGCAGAGGTCTTAATCTTAAAGTCAAATTAAAAAATGCAGGCACATAGGAAAGTGTGTGCCCTCAGGAAAGCAGGTATGAACTTTGGCAGTGAAGTAACTTACTGCTGTCTAGGTCTCTTTGAGGTTTCTGAGCTTTATAAAATGCCCTGTCATGTAAGGAACGTGGTCCTTGAAGGTACCTTAGTCCTCCCCTGGAACCCCTGTTCCAGGAGAATGGGCATAACAAATCTTTACTAACATGCTGGAAAGACAATATCGGAGTGGGTCGGAGAATAGATGCTTTCATCTCAGCATATTTAAAAGTATGCCATATATAGAAATTTATTCTAGTCTTCAGTGCAAATCTCATGCCTAGTTTAATGGAAATATTTTAAAAGAAATATTTAAATATATTCAGATATCCATGTTTGAATTATTTGGGCCCCAGATTGACCTGAGAACACAAGAAGATCTGTTTAGGAAGTAGATTAAGAGAAAAAAAGAAAGAAGAAATAAAAATAGAACAACAAAATCAAACATATTTAGCTTTTCTTTTCTGAAAAACTCTTCATATTTATTTACTGAAGCTGACCCACAGGAAAAAGAATAGAGAAAGTCTAAAAGATGAAAAAGGAGTTGTCGTGTATTAATAGAAATGCCAGTGCAAGACATACTGACATTCAGAACTGATTGGTAGTGAAATGAAGGCAAAAATGTAAGAAGAAAAATGTGCAGAATGAACCAAAGATAAGTATAGCAATGATGTGAGATGAGAATATTTAACATTATTGCTCTAATCTTATCTAGAAACCTTTTCATAGACAAATACAATTGCACAAGCAGAAATGAATCAAATGAAAATGACATTCAGGTCAACGAGGCAGCACAGCCCTCAGCAGTTTAACCACGTGATGGTCCCAAGATCCACTCTGTCCTGCCAGCACAGCCGCCCACAGACCCTGCCAAGCAGCCAGATGCTGCTGGAAGATGAGGACCTTCCACAGTTGGCATTTAACTCTTGAGAGGGCTGTAATAATGGTCAGGTTTTAGTTTAATGACTGAATTACATCTTGCTTTAATAGATGAATTTAAATTCTCATATGCTCCTATAAGTGTTTTAGTAATGACTTTGATTTTGACGTGTCATGGAGTACATCCTATTCTAATAAAAACCTTGCTTTTTCTACTAGAATGTTAATAACAACATAACTCCATCCCAGATTCATCATGTATTACTTTAATTAAGAAGCATTCATTTTGTAAGGAAAACCAGCAAAGGCTTGATTTTTTTCTTATAAAAAAATCATTAATGATAAATGTAACATCTAGTGGAAGCCTGGCAGTACTCATCTCGTATCATTAACACAGTTTCTCTATTGTGTGTTCTCCTTTTGACTTTTTTTTGAAATGAGATTCTCTTTGTAGTAAGCATAAGAAACTGTTCTTACACAACCTATGTGATATTTTGTTTCGGAGCACTAGCATATTAGATGTCTTTACATCAGTGAATTTCCGAGACATCGAAACACCCACACATTATTGAATCAGATTTGTTGAAAATACCTGTTAAAGACGTCAAGATTTTCTCGGGGCTTTGTAGAGAAGCTGTTTGGACTCAAGATGCACTTTGAGGACTCCAGCTAGCACACACTTTACATTTCCACTGGGGACTGTGTTTTTACGTAGTTCTAAATCTGTATTATTAGACTCCAAATTTGCAGGAAGTGATTACAAGAATATTTATTCCTATTTAAAGAAAAAAAAAAAAAAGAAGAAAGAAATGACAGGAAGATACCCGAATTATTGCATATAAACACCACACTTAAATGTTTTGGTAGTTGACATTGGCTACCTTGCTACAAGAGGGAAATATGGCTATTCTTGAAAATGAATGGCTATTTCAGGCTGGTGTGAACTGTAACAAAGATAGTCTATAAAATACATGGTTGTCTTCCAACATCAGCCAAGCAAAGTTGACACTTAAAAGTCACTGTCTTGATATCTATGGCAACCTGCTTTAGAATATTAGTTCCTGTAAAATAAGAAATAGAACAACTAAGCATGATTAATCAGGCAATATTCTGTTTCTAGGTTACTTGATAAATGCTATTGCAGGACAGTTTAAGGTTGGAGCAAGGAATACGCAGGGAATAAGAGACAAATACATTGTTTGGTCTCTAATTCTCTGCCTCTAGTTATAGAAGTGCTTGTGTTAGTTTATCTCTGCTGACTCTGACTAAGTCCACAAAGACTACAAAGAAGAATAGGAACAAGTACACACTTTGGTTATGCTGTTTGGTTAGAGCTAGTGAAAAATCTTTGTGGTTTTTTTTTGGTTTTTTGTTGTTGTTGTTGTTGTTGTTGTTGTTGTTTTTAAGTAAAAAAGAGTACACTCCTGTCAAAAAGCTTAACTGAATGAAAGACTTCCTTCCTGATCTTCAATCCTCTTCATATTTAGTACTTCACTCTCTTCTTCACATTCTTTTTACATCAGTTGCATATATCTAGCTGATAATTACAGAATTTGTTGGCATCCACAGAGGAATGCTATGAGACACTAATAGGTTGATATTTTAAAAATGCCAGTATTGCCTAAGAGTTACAAATATGCAAAAGGTGACAGAGGTGATGCTCAGATTTTTCATCTGTTTCTCCAGTCCTTATGGGAACAGGAGATAGAACCAAGGAAATGAGAAGAAATGAAAACTTGCACTAATTTTGTAAATTTCAACTTCTCCCTCTTGGTATATCCAAACCGGAATTGCTACCTTCCTTCACTGCACATGACCTAAATATTTTTCTGAAATTGCAGTGATGTGCAAAACCTAAATTAATCAAAATATTAAGAAAGTATGCCTTGGGATAAATATAGGCTGAATTTTGTACTGGATTTCGGCTGTGTAAGTTTTAGAAGATTAGAAATAAAAAAATAAAAATTTTAAATAAACAGAAGACTTTTTGCCCACCTACAAAAGCCTACCTGATGCCAGACTCACAAAAAGTGTAAAGCTCTCTGCTGTGCTGATGCCTATCAGAAGAAATTTGACCGGTACACTAGAGAAACTTCTTGGGAATCTTACCAATAATAATGAAACAGCTTAAGAATTCAAAATCCTGTTATGCAGCATTAGTTTATCACTCCCCAGGATGCTGACCTTGCAATGTTTGGGTAATGTTTCTCCAAACCCACTTTCATCCCAAAGCAAGCAAGTGAAGGTACTGGCAGTGGTGATAGCCATGACAGAAGCCTGAAAAACTGCACACCTTAAAACCAAGCATTTTTTGTCGTGTCACAGAGGCACCACCTGTAAATACAGGTAGGATTTTGATTTCCATTTTCAAAATATGGGCATGTCAGATACAGATAAGGCCATGAAGAGTGAACTCCAGGTTTCTGTCATCATAAATAATATTTTGGTGGCTTTATTGGCTAGGAATTTTATTTGGTTGATCTATTTTGGGTGGAGCAGTTACATTATTTTGATTTATAAATATATGTGTGAGAAGCATTCCTTTTTCAAATGGAGAGGAATTTTTTCCATTCTAATCTGAAAGCTACATATGATCTTTATGGCAAAAACAGTGTCTATTGCAGCATTACAGTAGTCTTATCACTACCCAGAAGAGACAGCCTATGACAATGTCAAAGGCAAATACAAATGGAAATTGTGATAAAATTTGACTGGTAGAAAATCGCTTAAAATAAGAACATTGAAAACAATAACTGATTGAAACACTAAACACTCATGTACACTGAAAAACTGTAACATTCACTATAGCTGAAGTTCTAACACATATGACTGAATTTAACAAGTTTAGCACCTGTCCATCATTCCCAAGAATCCTGGAGCACTAAACTTGGACAACTTTCCCAGCAAAATCAAAACCTTAAGAAATTACATTGGCATTGTATTCAGTCTGACACCTCCTGGGAATTCATTGCATAAAGAATTTTCAGCATAAAGAAAGCATTTCATTGTGAAATCTTTCTCCCTGACTGTGACTGTTGGGGAGGCAGCTGGAGAAACAGGAAAGCCATTCTGGATGTGGTCCTGGAGGGGCTGCTGCTCTCATTGCCTGTCCATGGATGGTTCACACAGCATCCCAGGCTGAATGGAAATTTCAGTCAAAGTTCATCAAGGAGACCCTCCTGCTGAGTCATGATGTTCAGAAATACCTCCCTTGATTTCTAAACTCCTTCTCAGAAAGGAGTCTAGGTGTGGCTGGATCCAATTCTATTCCCAGATTTGGTCAACAATTTGTGTCTAAAGGGTTCTATAGGAGCAACTGAGGTTTTATACAACATCGTCCTGCAGGGTTAAAGATGACAACCTAAATATATTTCTATTTATGCAATAAATTATTTATTTAAATTGATGATGATAGTGATAATGATTAGACTAAAATACTTTAATCAGAATTATTTACTAGACAGCATAGATAACTAAAACTACTAGTAAAGAGCATTATTTGTTGAAGCAATGATGTTAAATGTAGCAAAATAATTAAGTAAAGAGTGATGTTACTCACCCATACCAATAACTGTTGACAAATCTCTTTTTCTGAGCCTGAAGAATTAAGCTTGAAAAACATCCCAGCTCAAGGGAGGAAGGTCCACACACACTCCAAGAAGCAGTGTGTTAGAAGCTCCTGTCTTTAAAAGGTGGGACTGCCCTTTCACACTATTAAGTGATTGTCAGTCATGTTTCTAGGTGAGCCACACAGCTTTTAGCTCATCAACTTTAGATAAGTTATCAGTACCATCACTTGTTAGTTCTTTCATCTGGAATTTTGTCTACCACGTGCACACTCGTGCCATATTCTATCAGAAATTGTTCTTTACATGCTCAGAATGTTTAACTTTTGGGTTTATGAGTTAGGCTGGTCTTGGCATTCTTAAGTCCAAAAGCAGCATAACCTCCCTTCTCCACCCACCACTGATAACTTTTCCAAGTAGGTTGAAGTTCAAAGTATTTTACTACTTAAGCAGAGATTCTGCTACATGTGGCCAGCATGCCTGAGGCCAGGGAGGCATTTGTACTAGGAGAGACAGTGATTAACTGATTTACTAAGTTAAATCAGGGCAATTGCAAACACATTTTCAGTCTTTTGATGATTTCTCTTACAAATAGGTGCTATGAAGGCACCATAAAATAAGAGGTGGAGTGAGCTCTAAAGAGCCAAAAGCTTCAGAATACAGGAGCTTAGAGTTGTAGTGCAGAACAAATAGATCTCAGCAACTCCTGTAAGCATCTATTGCTCAGTCTTCAGGTTTGAGTGAATGCATATGCACTTATTATTGGAAAGTGAGAAAATGCAGATGTCTGGGACAAAGAAAAAGAATTTATAAAATTTATAAAAGTTAGTAAACTTAAAAAAAAAGAAAAGCCACCTGGATAGTTAGAAAAATCTTTTGTTTGTTTTATGGATACTTACTGTAACATTAAAAATTATAAATAATTACTCGAACCATCTAAGTGTAACAAATAAGGGAGTTTAGACCTGGTTGACCTGTTCAACTCAAATTCAATTTCACCTCTGAGGTTGAAACAGATGTCTATACAGACTGGAAGCTAAAATTCTTTTTCTAATAATATTCTAAGCATTCAGTGTTCACTCCACAGAATTCATATTCCATTTGCTGTCTTAAAAGATTTTCTCTGCACTAGAATCAAGAGTAGTTTTACATTTCATTATAGCAAGATCTAGTTTTACCTTAGGAATCCACTTATTTTTATGCAGAATATATAAGAAGTGCACGGAAATAAATCAGATTTTTTCCCCCTTTTCTTTTTTTTTTCAGATTTCTGTGTCTTTCATGCAGTCCCTTCCCTTCCCTTTTTTACTTTTCTCATTAATAAGAAATCCAAATTATTTTAAGCAAATATTGTTATAGTGAATACTTTTCTTGTACGGTGCCAGCTTTTGTACTAAATTATTCAGATAAAAATAAACATGGACAGTTTGAAAACAAACTAATATAATGAATTAGACTGAATAAAGAATTAATGAAAAATAGTGCAAATATTTGTTGATACATTTAACTGTGAGGAGTAAGTGAAAAGGAAGATATAAATTTATTTTTTAGAAAGGCAAATTAAAGTAAATATTCTCCCTCACATTTGCTACACTGGTAGATCTATTGAAGCTATTTATGTAATGATTTTCTCAGAGATTTATTTCATATTCATGATGTCTATGTCGTCATTTAACACATGGTCCAAATTGCTCAAGGAGGCTTTTATGTGAAGGCTGTTTTTAACTTGGACTATTTTATTAATTAAATACACCCTAAGAAAATGCAAATCAGGCATCACAGAGAAGGGTAAATCCTGTGTCATGTCATTGCCACTTGGATCTCCGTCCTGTTGTGCACATATAGATGTGCAGGGCTGTTTTAGATTGCCTTATTTTTAATGGTGGTTTAGTTCACATACTGCCCAGATGCTGCCCAGGCACCGGGTGGGTCTCTAAGTCACAAGTGTGTGTTTTACCTGTGCAAAGGACACCAACAAATTAAATATTCAGGCTCTGGACCCTGTGCTCCCCTTGCCACACTTGCTGTCTGTCCAGCCAAGTATTGTGGGGATAGCTCATCCCCCAAGGGGTCACTGCAGCTGACAGCTTTTCATGTCCACAGATGTTCTCATGCAGCTGTGCTGTGGTTAGATAGACACACATGGTGGCCACATTGCCCATCACAGCGGGGCTGTGAATGCCAAGTCTGATTCTGTGTCCCTGGAGTCAATAGCCAGGGTAGAGAACTTTACTGGGGGGATTCAGATGCTGTAGAGGTGTACACCTGCAGGAAAGGAAAGCATCTTCCTATGGGTATTTGTGTTTGATTTGTTGGATAGGACACAACAGTTTCTGCGTAAATCTGTATCAGATTATCCATTTTTCAAGTCCTGAGATAGAGAGAGTGTCCATTCATTCACATTAGCAAGAATTCAGGAAGAAAAGTAGCTCATGAAGAAAAGCTAGGTTTTTTGAATTAGATGGGCTGAGAAAACTGCCAGAGTAACCCCAGTTATGAATAAAAGGATCCTTTTTAATAAAGTATCCAGGACAAAGTGGTATGGTGCCAATCATACCATTCAATTCAGACTGGGCAAGTCAAAATGTTAGGTTGGATTTTCTTTAGTTTGGCTTTTTTAGTTTGCTTGTGTGGTGTTGGGCTTCGATTTTTTTGGTTTGGGGCTTGGTTGGGGGGGTTGTTAGTTTCTTGGGGATTTTTTTTGGTAAAGATATTGTTTATTTCTTGTTATGTTCCTGTAAAATATTCCAGAGTACTGAAAGGTAAGTGATTTATACCTTGTTGTCACATCATATAAGTGCTTCTAAAGCAGAAATATGGCTACCACATAGTCTTTCATTTAACTGCTGCTGTGATTTGTGAGCACGTATGGTAGTACATCACAGTGGTCGTGAATTGAGATTCTGCTGTGCTGTAAAAACACAGGACAAATACCTCTAGCTCCAGAGGCTTCCTAAACTTACAGGATTTCCAGATAGGGTGCTTTCTGTAGAACCAAAATTCTCACAGTTATTACTATTCTTTTATATTTCCAGCACTCTGTGCAAAAATATGTTTCATCGTCTAAGTAAAAAATAAATATAGTTCATAAAAAATGCAATCACATAAATAAATTTCAAAGTGCACCCAGTGTTTCATTGTGCCTTATGTTTTTGATTTAAAAAAAACCCCACCATATTTAAAGAACTGTACTATTCTCCTTTATCTGAATTCAAAGATGCACAGAAGAGAACTATGTGCAAGAATTAGCTTTTATTTTGTTTGTGACAGATTCATTGTTTGCTATTGTCAGGCTCCAAACCACCCACTGAACAACATGAATATTCAGGAGTTGTCAGCAGCTGCAGCCAGCTTGATTTTCCTCAAGAATTCTAGTATATATAATGACAAAGAATTCACTTTTGTATGCAGAGGTTGTGCATGAGCTGTTCCCTGATATGATTATTTTGGAACTTTTTGAAAAAGTTGGAGAAGTATTCATGGTTACCCCAAAACCTCATCAGCTAAAAAACCCTTTAAAAAGCCCATAAGTTACAGATCCTTCTGTCCAGACGAATATGTGCTGCCTTATAGACAGATTTAGGCATGTATATACTTGAATAACTATACTCTTAGAGTCAGGCAGAGTGAGCCTGCAGGATACATGAATTAAGTTTCTTGGGTGTGATTTCAGAATAGGGTTTCAGTCTTCAGTGACTAGGTATGTGGTTTTGGATGGAACAGTTTTTGATTGTCCAGAGAAAGAGGTTACAATATAAGCACAGAAGTCTGGATCAATCTGTGAATGTTTTTTTACTGTATATATGAGTGCTATTTATGCTCTTCATGAAGGGATACATATGCATTGTGGTTGTGTTATAGTCAAGATGACAATGCTGACTGTAGTGAATACTGATGGCTATGGGTTTTGTGTTGACAAAAAGCCATAGCAGCATCATGGACTTTTGAGGATGGCTGGGAAAAAATATCCAATTAGATGTGGTTTGATTAATGGGAAGACACTTCTTGGAGTGCTTGAGAATGCTGTAGTCCTCTGAGATATCCCAGGGATAGTGCTACAAGAAAAAACCAATTGCTTTTCAAACTTAAAAAGCAGTCAAATATATTCAATCAGACTCCGAAATGGTATTAATATTTTCTGTAACAGCTGCTTGGATTTTCACAAGTGGTAATTGAAATTTTGTTTTAAGATACTGTTTAATAAGGCTGTTGTTTAATACACAGATGGATAAGAATCTGTCTTGAATGGAGAATATGGTCAATATGAATGTACCCTTTTTTGTCCATGTGTGCTCTTCTAAAGAGCATCACTATCTTTAAACAGTCAAAGTAGATTGTTACTCTATGAAATAAAATAGTTAAGTTAGAGTGGAGAAGGTTTTATGCCATTTATATTTCAGAATACATTATGTTATTTATAATATAATTCCAGTTTTGGTTACTCCTAACTACCTGAAGCACGTAAATATTGTGTTCTTGGGAAGAATTTATTTTAAAGGTGTTTTTACAACTTGGGTAACCTTTTCAGGAGTTTGAAATTACAGAGTATTGTCTACTTTTAAGAATGCTCTAATTTCATCTCTAATTTTTTCACAGTAAAAAAGAATTGGTGCAAACAGAGACATTGCCAGTAACAAGCAAGACTTTTTAAAGTCAGGATACAATATAAAGCCAATTGTAAAGGGCACCGTTCCCTCCTGTTTGACTGTCCTTATTAATTTAGATCTCATAAATCCTTAAAGTCTGTCTTCTTGCCTCCCTTACACGATCAAACTCACCACATATCCTTACATGTGCTCCTTGTATTTAGTTTGTTTTCAATTTAAAGTGGTAATACTAAACTACAGCAAAACAGAAGATAAAGAGGTAAAGACCTAGTTGTATATTTATGAAAGGTCATATGTGTATGACAAAGCAATCAATAGATCAACCACATTTATTTGTGTACTCCTTTCCTGAGAAGTATTGTCGGGATTGATGTCCTGGGGTGACTTTATGATGCTGAATAGTATCCCCATTTGTCTGTTTAGCCCAGAAATAAGTTTTGTGCCTTTAAAACTAGATCCAAGAGCAAAGGAGGGGAGGAGGAAAAGTGATAGAACTTTTTTGTAGCTCTATTCAAAAACATAGAGGTAAGAACTTCAGCTCTCAGAAGAACACTGGGAGCTCACACGTGTGTCTCACCAGAGCTGAGACACGGCATTTTCCAGCACATTTTCCAGCAGGAGTCACTGAGAGGGACTGCGGGAGCTACAGCCCACGGAAAGGACTTTCTGAATTTGCCACTTCTTCAGAACAGCAAGAAGTTTCATTGTTTAATATTTTTTTTTCATGTTTGTGAGTTCTTTGCTTGTTAAATAAACATTTTCTTCCACTTCTCTCGAAGGAGGTTTCAGTGTTCCAAACCGGTGGGAGAAAGGGCTACTTAAATTTCCTTCCTCGGGGAACCCCATTCCGAGGTTTCCTCCCAAATTAGCCCTAAACCAGGACAATTGAGCACGCATTTCCCAACAAGCCCTATATTACCCAGAATATTATTAGACCTACATTTATTAACAATTCGTTTTATTTGTTGTTATCACAAAGATGTAGCGGGGCAAGAGGGAATAACCAGTTTTATGGGATAAGCAGCACAAATAAACTACTGGTGTAAAACAAGATGGTTGGAATTTTGTTCCTTACTTACTAATATAACTTCAGCCAGCTTTTTCTTTTTGCTCTTTCTTCCTTTTCTAATTAAATCATTCCTTGTTCACAGGCTGTTGTGCCTTTCCAAAGCACTTCCAGCTGTCCTTTAAGCTGTGCAATATGAAGATAAAGGCCACCAGAAAGTGCAAAGCCTACCACTTTGATTTTACAAATTCGGAGTACTACCTGTGCTGGATTTGCCTCTGTAGACTAATTCCATTTCTCCACTGCTGAGCTTTCACTCACTCTCCTCATATTTCTGCTCTGAGGGTTTTTATAAATGTAAAAGAAATTTCATTATAGCAAAAATTGATTCTAAGTTCTAGAAAGCTATAAACTCGGGGGAGAGAAGATGAAGAAAAAATAAAGAAATATGGAGCGATAAAGCTATATGATGTTTGCAAACAAAGCAGAAAAAAGTTTTAAGCAATACATGTTACTAATGGAAGTTAATGACCCAGAAGCAATGTGATCTTCCTCTCAAATTGCTTCTCTCTCTGGTCCCTCTTTTGTCATCCAAATATCTCCTTGATGATGTTCTGCTGTTTCTTTTCCTCTCATATCAGTCATGTTGCAGCCCTTTGACACCTGTGTATTAGTTTGCATGGTGAATGGATCTTGTCCATCTTGAACCACAACAGGATTTAAGAAAATGAAAAAAAATTAATTTTGATTAAACGAAATGTTTTGAAGGGGACTTGGCAGGGGTAAATAAAACACTTTTAATTTTTATTCTTGAACTCTAGCTAATTTACATTACAAGTCATCCTCTTTTTTGTAGCAAAAAGCTGAAAAACTCATTTCAGAGAAACAAAATACAAGTTTAATCCCTTTCTTGACAACTTTCTGTTTGATTTTCTACTTATGCTGTGAGCTTTTTATGCCAGAGTCCTCATTTTATTTCAATGCAGGACTTCGTGGGTGCTAACAGAAATCCTTGTTAAATACAGCCATTTTATGACGAGTTTTTCTTAATTTTACAAACTGTTTTTCATAATAGGTGTGCTTCTATAATGCTTGTGATGGCAATTTGTGGCTCAACCTCGCATGAGCTACATGCAGAGCAATTTATATCAGAGTTCATTTCTTAGTAATTATGTTACCTCATGGGGAGTGGACTAACTGTCACACAGGTGAAAAATAAACATTGCTACTAGTGTTCATTTATAGACAGAGATTGACATGTGGCTCCACTGGCATAATTTTTAATTTATAATTTCGTTTACTATAACTTTCTCTACAAATTTTTTCACAGGTGTCTGAACACAGTAGCCTTTTGCAGTATGTTCATCACTCAGAGTGGCACACTATTGTGGGGCACAAAAAGAAAAACTGGTTTTGTAAACATTTAATAGGCTGAACTTTGATCTCCTATGGACCATCTAGAGAATGAGTGATTGTTTTTGTTTTACTCTGATGTGGATTTCATTTTTTTATCTTGGTAAAACTAAAAAATTACCACCTAAATTATACCTATTTGTGCTACAGTATACATGGCAACTAAAAAATTGCTTTCATTGTAGTCTTTACAAGTCACTTAGGAGATTTATTTACAGTCTGCCATCTACCACTAACATGATGCCAAAATTTAGGTGATCTTCAAAAAACCAATATTATGTTTTGGGGTAGGAGTGTGTTTTAATAGCATAACTTGCACGCCTTAGCATGAGTATACGAGAATCTAGATTGCTCTTTCAGTATCTTGACACCTTCTATTTTCTTATTTTTTACATCACTTTAAGTGCACTATGTTTTTCTGCCCATTGAAAAAGATATATTCTTTCATTAATTCATTCCTCTATCCCTCATAAAATAGCTTAGCATGCTTAGGAAACCTAGATCAGATCTCATGACCCTCTTCAGAGATACATTTATTTTAGTTTGAACTTGGGTGCTTTTCTTATTTTAATTTCAAGGGTTTATTTTGAATGCATTGGCTACATGACATTGCTTTTTGCAAGTCAAGGGTCTTCAGCTTGTGAACCTCTTCAGATGAAGAGGTTCTTTCTGACCACTGCTGTATTCTGATTCAGTATTTTTCTTGCTTACAGAACCTCAACTTTAGATTCAGAAAAAATAATAAACAGGCATTTGGAGAAGGCTCAAAATTAATCTTTCCTGATATCTGTATAGCAATGAATTCAGTTATTTCTCCAGAAAATTACTGATTCTTCCTCTATTCAAAACTGAGTGACTCTTTTGCTATCTTCCACTTTACATGGCATTGTACAAGCAAGGTCTGCAACCTATTTGTTTGTGTAACTAAGGCTTAGTAGCAAAGTCCTTGTCCTTACCAGGCCTTCAGTCTCTGTCCCTCCCAACTCTTTCTTTGAAAAGTTTATATAAGATCTGGTATGAGTTATTGCCAGAACTTCAACTCTTACCAACATAGCTTGGAAGATCATAAAACATGTGAAGATTCTCATTATGTGAATGCCAATAAATCATTAGATAAGAGAAATAGGTAGGAAGTTATAGACAAATAACTAGCAGAATGAAAAACCAGGAAAATTTTTTAAAACTCCATAATATATATATACATATGTTTTTCAAAATCAAAGATATACTGGTATTTTTAAATGACCTTTTGTATTGTGTTTGCATGGGCAGGTTTTGGTAGATGTTGTTTTTTGTAGAAGCTTCACTCAAAATAACTTTATAAATCCAAAGCTGGAAAATATATACAAACCATCCTTATGAATATATGTATTATATTTCTGAAACTGCAGCATTTAAAAGTAATATACCTATTATTCTAATATGGTAATTACAGATTTTAACTTCTAAAATACAAATGTTAAAAGGAATATAGAAATTGTGCTTACCATTGCAAGTTTTTTCTGAAGAATATAAAGAAATCTCTGGCATTCTGTGTTCTCTTACATCTTAAAATGAAAGTGGTTCTTTAGATCAAATTATGTATCCTTCACTATTTTTGCATCTGGTCTCTCTTCATTAGGAAGTGCAAGGAAAGAAATTTTAGCTCCCATCCCATGCCATACAGAAGTAACATCTATAGACAAATGCTTCCAGTTCATGTCTATTTTCCCTCTTTTCTTGATATATTATATATAACTTGTAAAATTTAGTGAACTTTTGCACTAAGCAATTTTGTCTTTTGGGGGATAGGAGTTTATTTTCCTTATCTTCATATGTGAACACTCTGAGTGCATCCCTTTTTCCTCTCCATGGTAGGTGTTCAGTGAGACCAGCAATGCAGGATAAGATGCTACTGCCTTTAGGTCATGAGAAGGAGCAAATTTAGGTTCAGGCAGTTTTTCCTTGTTTTGGAAGCACACAGCTTGAATCAACCATCAGCATAAAAAAGGGACAAGTATATTGTTCAGATGGGAATGTGTATAGAGATACAGGAAATTAGGGACAAAAAAAAAGTCTATAAATGAAAGACAAAGGACCAACTAAACATGTAGTTACTTATTTTGCTGAGATGGATTATGGGTGATGATAAATATATTCATGTCCTAAGAGTACCCTAAGACACGCATTTGTGAAGGTAGACTTTTTCTGTGTAGGCAAAACTTTGATAAAACTACCACAATTCTTCTATCTTGCTATTTTGAATAATTAAAAGGGACTGCAGTTGAACATGGACCTTTTCCTGGCCTTCTTCCACAGCCTGGCTTTCAACCATCATATCTGCCAGCTCCAGTTTTAAATTTAGTGCAGCATGGTAGTATGGCATAGCACAGAATCATGAGTAATGGATACATTTAGAAAATACAATTATCCTGCTCCTAACTGCAGTTTACAGCTAGGCACAGTTTGCAGTGAAATGAAGACATTTGGACTTCAGATGATTTTCCACAGTGTCAGTAAAAAAAACTTCCTAGATTCAGTATAGGCAAGAATTTCCCTCACTGTTTTGCTATATAATTTATCATATGCAAAAGAGATAGTGTTAAAGAATTTTCTTGTTGACCTTTATATATGATGTCAGGAAATCAAACAATTCCAAAGCTTCTTCCTAAAGGCTGTGACAAAATGGCCCAGGAAAATGGATAGAACGGGACTAAGCAGAGTAAAATTTTGAGGAAGACTTATACTCTACAGGTGATGCTTACAGTGCTCAATGTGTAGTGAACAACAGTGCAGTGAAATGCTTGAGATGGAAAGAAGTCAGACCCAATGCATATAAAATGTGATCATCATCAATGCAGAAGGAACTCAAACAGGTGTTAAGAGACATGAGAATTATGTTACTCTGTAACAAATAGCTGTGAAGAAAATGACTCATGTACCAGATAATGGAAATAACAATTATAGTATAGAATACCACAGAAAGGGAATGAGTCATAAACCGCTTGAATCAGAGAAGAGAAACATAACTGACAGTTTTGTGCTGAGAAGAAAAGCAATGAGTGATAGTTCTGAAAAGCAAAAAAAAAAAAAAAAAAAAAAAAAATCCTGAGTTGTGAAAAGCAATTCTCTTGAAAAAGGAAAAAAGTCTGGCATTTGTTGTATAGTTCCAAGTGCTACTTTGGTAATTCCATATTAATGTTGCATGAGGCATTTGCATTTTTTTCTTACTGACCACAAAAGAAGGGTGATTCTTCATTTATGCTGTTTAACTCACAACCACGAGCACTGAAATTCCATTGTAATGACTAAATTAGTATCTCATAGAATAAACAAGATACATTTGGCTGGACTTGGCTGAGTTCAGTAGAGCTTGGAAAACTGAATTGCTGTGTGAGCCCCAAATCCTGTTCCTAGTTTCATCACTCCAAGACCAAAGCTGGTTACATAGTGAATGAGGTGGCAGAATGCAAGCACAGATTTTGTGCCCTCTTTCATAATACTATATAGTGCTGACAGTCCCCAGGTGTGACACAGCTCACCTTTTGACTTGACTCTCATGTTTCTGTACATCAAAACAAACACGAAGAGAAGTGAAGCCTGTTTTAGCATCCATTTCTCTTACATCAGATTCATTAAAATCTGGCAGAATTGCCAGAGAAGTAAGTTCTTGTGGCAAACTTTTATTGATGTCTTCAAACATTTCTTCACATTTCTGACTACACAGCATTTGAAATTCATGGTTCTTAGGCATTTAAGTTAGTTTGGGTTTGAACTTCAATGATATAAAATATTTAAAGAACTCTCAGCATGGTGGTTTCCTGGAGCACTCTCCCTATGCATTCAAATACCAGTGATGTAAAGCCATGTTTGCATAGAGAGCTTGGATCAATGTAAGACAATCTTCAAAACTTCATTACTGTCATATGCCTGAGAAACACCAGGTGGCTTCCAGATCAGCCTATTTCTGAAACCTATGTTTCCAGATAAGAGACCAAGATATTTCCTTTTTTTTTTTTTTTTTTTTTTTTAATTGGTTTTGGCTAAGACAGTGTTTTTTTTCTTAGTAGCTAGTACAGGACTGTGTTTGGGATTTAGTATGAAGATCATGCTGAGAGCACACAAATGTTCTGGCTGTTCTGGGTATTGCTTACACTAAGTCAAGGACTTCTCAGTGTCTCCTGCTCTGCTAGTGAGGAGCTGCACGAAAAGCTGGGAGGGAGCATAGCCAGGACAGGTGATCCAAACTGTTCAAAAGGATATTCCATCCCAGAGTATGCCACACCCAGTATATAAACTAGGGGAGTTATCTGGACCTGGGGCCCATCACAGTTCTGGCTTGGTATTGGTCAGTGGATGGTGAGCAACTTATTTTTCTTGGGTTCTGTTATTCTCTCCCCCGTCCTTATTACTAAAATCATTATTCTATTTCGTTTCAATAAATAAGTTATTCTAATCTCAACCCAGGAGGTTTGCCTTTTCTTTCTGATTCTCCTCCCCACCAGGGGAGAGTGAGCCAACATCTGCATGGTACTTAGCTGCCAGCTGGGTTTAAACTGCATCAGCTTTTCCCTTTTGTCTCCAAATCCAACTGGACGTGGCATCCAATCCCTCTGTACTCTGGTTTCTATCTGTTCTGCTTCCATGACACAGAAAGAATCAGGATCAGACTCTGAAAAATAGCATCACATCACTTAAAACAAGAAAACCTGGAATACTCCCCACTTACAGCAAAAAGAAGGGGAAGTGGGAAGTCTGCAATGTGGACCAAGGTGCAAATGAAGAAACAGTAACTTACTTGACTCTGATGAGCTTCAACTTTAAAGACCAAAACCTTCCTGTCTTTTTCCATTATTTTCAGAAAATTATATTTTTATTTTCTTATAGCGCATACCAGTTTAGAAAAAATGTTGTAGGTTTTTTCACTTATACATTTTGTATTTATATTAGACTGCTGGTTTAAATCTTTTGATAAAACAAAAAATTCTTGGAGCTTGGCCAAGACCTAATTCCAGAAAATACTAATTATATTAGCCAGTAGTACTGAAATAAAGGTGAGAAATGCAGTTCCAAAAGTCTTTCAGCCGATGACAAGACCTGAAAGAGTTTCTTTGGAACCCTTCAACCCTTTCAGAATATATTCTGATTCTATTATCCAAAATTCTATAAAACTCAGGACAAGTTGTGTGTGTGTATGGAAAATGAAAGTAGTGTGAGTTTTGTTATGTGCAACCTAGGAAATTGGATAAATTTCTCCTAGCATAATGTACAATTCTGGAACACCTATTTTTCTTTCAGCAGCAATTTTTTTTATGTGAACATCTACAGCATCTGAAGATGATTGAACTTGCTTTTTACCTGCTTCTTTATTATAAACTATTATCATCATACCAGGACTATCAGAGAGAAGATAAGAAATGTGTCAGAACTAAACTGGTAATTGATAGATTGTAATTTTCTGTCTGATGATATTTTGTGGCTTTCTGGTTGATTCCCACTGTGCTTATAGTATTTCATGGAATCAAACCAGAGGAAGTTAATGCAAATCAGTTTTTTATTGCAATAGGAATTAAAAACTGTATGAAACAGGAGAAGATATAGCATATCATTTTTAATTTCACAAAGCATCATGGGCAATCCGGGAAAAGAAAAAAAAAAGGTTGCTCTTCCCTAACTATAGATCTCATATAAATTTTGAAATCATGTGTATTCACCTTTGGTATTTGTCATTAGGTAGATTACACTGTGTAGGTTACATTACACTGCTTGCAAATGTCAGGATGTAAAATCTGTTGGAAATACAAGTGTTAGTCTGAAGACTCAAAAATGATCTTTGATATCAAGCTCAGTGTTCATTTTTCTCACTATTTGATATCAAAATGTTGCGGTATTAGCTGAAAAAAAATACTAACCAAACAGAAGAAGTTAATGAAGTTTGGTGTTACAGGAGAGAGAAGGTGGAATGGCAAACTCCTATTGTGAACATGAGTTTCAATGTTCACATTCACTACAGGAAATAAAAAGAAACACTGAACTTCTTGGCCTCTGCAACCTACTTAAGGATTTTACTAGTGAAAAATCATCACTTTCTTTCAGTCAGTTGTATGGGAGAGTCCAGAATTACAGAAATGTGACTGATGGGGAAAATACCAGGGACTACAGATTTAGAAATTTTGTTCCATGTAAACTTCCCCCTCATCAAGTTCATATCAGCAGAGCAGCTCGAGAGTATGAGAACATACTAATACTACAATGGATTGCTCTCTTCAAATATAAAAAGGAAGTTGAAGCAGGAAAGAAAAGTCTCAAAACTCTTAAGAGAAACCTAAAGACAAGGTAGAGTGGGAGGCCACCAATGCTCGGCTGACAATGCACTACTGCAAAACCCTACACAGATTTCATGATTCTTTATAATGTTTGAATTTTGAACAGAAAATGGATATTTTCGTACTTGTCCTTTAGTCAGCATGCTGTGAATGGCACCAAATTACATGGAACAGTAAAGACAATGGAGTTAATGGAGGAAGCACAGCCGAATTAAGAAGGAATGCAAGTACAAGTGAGAGGTAGTTTCTAGGCACAGTAGGAAGTCTGAGACACATCTTGTTTTTCCTAATTGGATGAAAAATAGATCACTCGTGCATGCACCATGCTGGTTTTCAAAACACTTGTACTGAAGTCCAATTTACCTTTATGAACTAATCAGGAGAAAAGAGTTTGCAGGAAACTCCCTTCAAAATGCAGCTGAGAGAGAACCAGATCTCAGTACAAGTAAAAAGCAAAATGCCTATTGCAGGCAGTGGAGCTCTGCTAGGCAATGTGGCTGATAAAATTAGTTTATATTTCTGGTTATCCTAGTTGCCAGCTTTCATCTGAACTAGGGCATTTTCCTATAAGACTTAGGGACTCTGAAGGCCAGACTGGATAGTTCTTTGAGCAACCAGGTCTAGTGGAAGGTGTCCCTGCTCATGGCAGGGAGCTGAAACAAGATGATCTTTGAGGTCCCTTTCATCCCAAACCATTGTAATTCTCTGACCTTCTTGAATACAATTTTTCTAATATTTTTTCCTGCAAATGTCAATATTCTGTCACCTACCAAATGAGAAAGAATTCCTTATTTAGTTTTACAACAAAAAATCAAAACTTAAGAGTCTTGTTGATCTGGGAGTAGTGTAGGAAGGGTAAACCAGGGAAATAGAAATAATTTTGGTTTAGTTTGGGGTTTTTTCACCTACATTTTATAATGATATTTATTAATGAACATTCTACAGAACTCAAATTTGTTCCTAGATGTTGGCAAGACTAATTCAGACAGATCTGGTTACCACTGTTTCCCACTTATCTCCTGAATCCTGTACCAACCTTCACGTTCCTCTGCTGGGGCTGCCCCAGAGCACAGAGCATGAGGCTGAAGTGGTCAGTGTGGGGGGCTGTTGGCAAGTGGTCAATTAAGATTACATGGAAATAAGTCTTGTAAAGAATTTCCCTTCTGTTGTTGGTACAAGTTTTCATTAATACCTCTGCAAATGGTCCCTTTTATATTGGGAGGTTTGGAATGAAAATCATGGTTCACAGAAAAAAAAAAAAAGGAAGTATTACATTTCTAGTTTTCATTTTAATTCATGGAAGTTTTCTCTACCAATGTTGATGTCAAAAAGACCAAGCTTATAGTGCACTCACAATGAACATTTAAGGAGAGATAAGTCACTGAGAAATTTTTTCTCAGTACACTCTAGATTATTAACCACGGCCAACTCTTTGCTTTGAAACTGATTTGACAGCTTCAAAACTGTATAAAGTATGGAAAGAAAACATCCAAAAAATAGATTTGTTTCCATCTCATGAAAAATAGCAGAATTTTATCATAAATCTTCAACCAAAATGAATTCTCAACAGAAAATATGTTCTCCATGGAACTGTCTGTACTTCAATTTTATCAACCTTTTATTGCTTTATCTATTTTTCATGAAAAAATATTCTTCATGTAGAAAAAGAAAGAAAATTCTTGGTGCGAGCCTGAGCAAAGCAATGTAAAGGATTTATTTTTAATTCATTTTGTAAAGTCATGTAACCAACATAATTGGAAAATGCACATTAAAACACAATTGGACAATGTTATGCAAAAATTTATTCCATGTCACACTTGCTGACATAGCTAATAGAAATGCTTGGCTGTACATACAAATTGTCTGCTTGATTAGTCATGCCTGGACCTGAAAATCAGAGTTGAGGGACAAATATATGTGAATTCAACCTTTACAAAGAACTGTACTTAGATTGATATCCAAAATTCAGTGAAATTCTTTTAAATCCTCTAAAATCTTACTATGTAATAATCTGCAAGTACATTTTAGAAAGAAGATGAGGGGGGGTTGTTTTGTTTCATTTCACAAAAAAATTCCAAACCCAGAAGTTACAAAATTTACTTTTAAAAGAAATTGTGCAGAATGGTACTTCTCTGAAACATTGAATTCAAACAATTCTTGGGTTTTGATGAACAAAAACCAATAAATATTTTTGTGCATAATATCTGGCTACCCCTAAAGAATGCTGCTATTGTAAATAGGAATGTGTGCATGAGCTTGTGTATGTATATGCAAAGCAATTTGTGCACTTCTGAAATCAATATAAAAAGGTTATACTCAGTATGCAAGTACCAGCAAAGCATGACTTATATTCAAGACAGCTTTCAAAATAATAAACCATTCTGTAGAGCAGGAGGGAAGGATCCTATTTGTCTGCTCAGAGTACTGTATTAATGAGAAACTGCACCTGCTTGCAGCCATCAGACCCAGGTTGCTCCTTGATGCTGCCCAGCCCCACTAGACTCCATCAGCCATCAAGAAGTTGCAGTCTTTGTTAGAAAGGCCAGCTGCTGTCCATGGAACCCTGCTGTGGAAAGCTGAATTCTCTGTGAAATAAAACTCTTCTTTTACTTTTTGAGATTAACTTTAGTTTCTGTGGTAAACAACTAGTTACACAGGAACATGAGCCATCTCTGCAGTCAGTGGGAGAAGGAGCTGCAGCGTCTCCTGATGCATTTTCTGGCTTGGGACTATCTGTGGATCATGATGCTTTTAGTGATAGACGCCACAGAGAGAATTTGCCAGTGAGGTAGGAATGGCCAATTGATTAAATTATTTATCCTAAGGATGTCTGCAGTATGGAATCTGTAACAAAATATATGGTGGCCTTATGTCTCCTCATAGTTGTGCATTGTAAAATAGTGATCTTTCAGGAGCAATGCAGACAATTATCTACCTTGACAGAGACACAAACTTCCTTATTCATTGTTGTTTCTGGCCCTATCACTCCTGCCTGCAGTGGGACTCTCACATGGAGAATAAAATTTTTAAGAATTTGATTGCAAAACCTCATTTATCCTTAGAGCTAATAAAAGATAATGCAATTCTGCAAAACTATTTCTCATGCCTTTTTGCATTCTTTGGTCAGATTCCCCACTGAATTCTACTGCTCTTTCTGCTGATTTGAGCAGAAGAAATAATATGATACATAATCAAGGAACATCTTTCAATAGAAAACATATTTCATTAATTAACAGATTCATCCAAGAGGTAATAGGAATATACTTTTATGGATATTTCTGTTCAAACAAATATTCTTTTTGTTCCAAAAGTATGACATAGCTGTCTTCTTTTGTTACATATCAGACTAGAATCTAATCTGTTTCGTTTGTGACTTTAGATTGCCACAGTGTTACAATACAATTTGTTGATTCTTCTTTAAGGATTTCTAGAATGTCATTTATGTGTTAAATAAACTAATGCCATCCAAACCCATTAAGCTTTTATAGACATATCATTTTTGTCAAATTCTTCTTTCCACTGAAACAAAAGACTGTTGCCAAGTTGTTTGACAAAGGGAATTAAATTTATCAAAGCCTAAACTAAGTCTTTTAATTGTTGGAACCTCTGTTCCCCTATATGTACAAATAACAGTTTGGAAGTATTTCTATCTTTTCAAGTTACATGTTTTCAAACATGAACAGCATGGCTATTTCTTCTGGCAGGGAGTCAAGCTTCTTCAAAGTGATCAAACCAAAACACTAGGAAGCTTTTGAATTTCTGTTCTGGCACAGTTTAGGCAAATAGGAACATTTAACATTCAAAACCACATCAGAATCCAATATGTCTCATGCTGCTCATGTGTCCACATTTCTATGATGGATATTTTCTCAAATACAAGCTTTTTCAGAGTTTTCCGACTTGCTTGGTTTCAGAGAAGTCTTAACAATACAGTGTGAGCAATTTCTTCAACTTCCATTTCTTTTTTTATCTCCTGTGCAAAAAGATCAGATAAGACATAGCAGACAGTATTGTGAAAGAAGAATTTATTTGTATTCAAATGTGCCTATAAAAGTAAAGCTAAGGAATTCTACCAAGTAAATCAAGTGACAAACATAAATATTCTATTGACATCTCTTATACGTGTGTGGGATAAGAAAACAAATATAATATTTCAGAGTAGAAGAAATTTGAGTGACAACAGGTTCTGTAAAATCAATCTTACATAGTTTTCTAAACATTTATTACTTTTATTATTAATTTCATAACTGGGGGCTGCAGGAATGCTTTAGAAAGCATATTTGTCTAGTTGTATTGAAGTTAGGAAACCTGTCAGTTCTCCTAAATCCTTGTATGACTCTATCCTTTCATTTTACAGTGCAAACTATTCTTACAGTGACCCAGACTTTATACACATATTTTGGGACCTGTTTCAAGGAAACGGCTTTTTTTTTTTTTTTTTCCTGAGACCCTTGTATGCTTTTGCAATATTTTCCCTCACAGCCTGCCAGCCCAGGCACAGATAAGAAGAGTCAGCTTGTCGGACTCTTCCTTAAGAGGATATCAACTCTTTCTCTTCTCCTGGAAAGGAGTTTAGGTGTTTACTTTGCAAAAGTTATTCTCTACTCCCACTTGGATAGAACCCAAAAGGTGAGTGAATCAATAGCAAAAAAGTGCCTCAAAGTGTGTAATTTCTACCTGAAATTTTTTTGATATGTTTGTTGACATCCTTCTGATTCTCATGTGCATATTTTAAAAGCCTGAAAAAACTAGGAAAATATTTAAGGGCTTTACTTGCCAGAGTAGTGATGAGTCATAGTGGTGAGTATTGATAAAACAGTGAAAGCTTTTATGCAGATTAAGTCTCAGATACTGAAAATTGTAGTTTATAATCTTCCCAGATCACAGTATTTCATTGATAAATTAGAAATTAGATCAGGGTGAGACTGGAGCTGGACATGAAAGAAAGCAGGACCTATGGAGAGGAGAGGACTTTATCACTCTTCTGATTGTTAGAGAAGGTTAGGAAGAAGTACAGACTTAAATGATGGTCCTTTCCCTAAAAGAGGGTAGCAACCCTTGGTGTCAGGCTTACTGCTGGATCCCTTGGACTTCCTCCCCTCTTCTCAGCAGCTTGGTGCTTTCTTACTGATTTCCAGGATTGATTTTTATTTCTTTCTGTTTTATTTTGAAAGCTTAAAGATGGCCAATTATTTTAAATGATGGAGTTTGAGGTGGCATCGTTTGAGATAGTTCTTGTCCCAGAAACCTTATATTTCACAGAGCAGACCCTCCTTGTTCAGAAAACATTTTTTTCAAACTTTGCCTTTTAGATGATCCTGAAAGAGCAGCCATTCCTACTTGAGCAGTCACATAAGTAAAACATGTATGCTGGATTTTCAGACACTTCTAGAAAAAGAATTGAAATTTTTGCTAAAATACTGGGCTGTGAATTTTTTTTCCAGTTAAAAAATCCCCACACAAATCAGCAAACTAGCCCATCAAACATCCAAACCCCCACTCCCAACAAATAAACTAAAACAATCACACCAGAAAAGCCCTTTCCTTTCCTGCCATGATCACATTTCTTCATGAAAATCCTAAAACCACAAATTTCCTTTCCTGGAAAAGAAAAACTTTTTTAATTTTGTTGTGCTCCTATACTGTTTCAGTTCCCACAGCCATTTTTTTGTTCTCCTGCATTATGGCTCAGTCTCTGTGTTCATTTTTTTTCCCCTAAGTCTCTGCCTTCTCAATAGATGCTAAAAGTGGACTCATTTATCATTCCAATAAGTGAATCAGTTAATCTGAACACTGACTTTCAGAATACTAATTAGAGAATACTTATTTATAGGCATCAAGTAGGATTTTTAGAAGCTATATGGGCCATGTCCAGATGACTTAAGGAACTTTTAAGGTATCTTTTAAGGAACTAAAGGTTGAGTGAGAGCTGGCAGCATTTTTCAGCTCCTGAATGTGGGTGTTGACCCCATTCAGCTGCATCCTAAAGCAGCAATGGAATGAGATCCACATGTGTTCTTTCCTCCAACCTCACCATCTTGGTTTCCTTGGGACAGAAACCCAAGGGCTTGGTCCTGAAATGAGTCATGGAGGGCACAAATAGTCCCTGCTGAGTACTAACAGTGAGCAGGGCTGAAGGCAAAGACTTCAGATAGAATAAAACATCTGAGCCTGGTGGTGGTGCAGACCAATGACCTGGGCTGTGGTTGTCTCATGCCAGGGTCTTGTAAGAGCCAAAAGAGCACTACATGTGCCTTTAAAGTTTCCCATGCACCCAAGGATTTGTTTCTGCACAGATGTAGAAGTGCCTAGGCTTCACAGGACTGAGCAGCTTGTGCTGTCATTCTTGCCAAAGCCCTGCTTTCACTAACTGTGACATCTTCTGCATAAATCTCTGTTGTATAATGCAGATGAAATAGGTGTTGTCTATCATGCATCAAACACCTTCTGGCAGGATTTTTTTCCTGTGTGATCTCTCATTCTTTGGTCACATAGCATTAGATCATTTAAGTGTCTGAACACCACAGTTCACACTGTTACAGCAAGGCTTTCTCTGTGAAAGTACGTGGGAGAGAAGATTAAAATAAGGACACACAACTGCGTGGGGGGGGGGGGGGGGGATGCAGGGCAAATAGAAATGAAAATCTTTGTTCCAGCCTTCCCTGTGTATTATGTAAGATGGCACTCTATTGGATTAAGGTGATAGTAACTATTGAAATTGATCCCTGCAGGTAGGAGAAAATGCTTTTTGAGAGAGTAGTTTGATTGCAAGAGTAAGGACCTGCATTGCCTTCTATCGTAGGACAGATAGGAACTCTTGCTCTGGCATCAAGCACAACTCCAAACTATTAAAGGAAAAGTGAAGCTTAGAAGCAAGCTCTCTTCAGTTTGGTTTTTTATACCCTAACCCACTGTTTTCAATCAATTATGATTAAATAAGTATATGATTTCTATTTTGATCTGTCCAAAGTCTTTCAGAAACTTGAGTCTCATTCCAATGTCCACAGGAGTAGAAAGAGTAGAATTTTTATTCTAATGACTTAATGGTGACATGAATATAAGAGAAAGAATTAAAAAACAATCACATTTGCTCATTTCAAAATTAAAAATTTCTTATTAAATAATTCTTCACTTAAGAAAGTATTTTTTAAATTTGGTGTAAAATTATAGTAAAGTTAATAAAGAAGTAAATTTTGAATTCTGAAAAATTAAACTAGCTCTTTCTAGAAGATAAATAATGAGGGACACTTTCTTAAGTGCTCTATGATGACCTGGAATTGTCCTATTTTAATCTTACTTAACATTTGGGAATGTTCAGGAATGCTTTGGGTTTTATTTTTAGGGGAAGAAGAGAGCTATTTATTGCCTGTTCTTAAAAGGGACAGGTAAAAAACAGTAGCCCTACTTGTTTATTTTTGGATCTGTAAATGCAAGTGCACCGTTTCTATAGATACCAATGGGTAATCCAGCAAAAATGTAGGCTGCTCTGTATGGAGAGCTCAAACACAAGGCAGGCCAACCTGCTCAGGGAGGCTGCAAATGTCCCTTTTATGCTACCTTTATGATTCATGTTTTGAGAAGTACATTTGTTACTGTGAATTTTTCAGATATTTATTCCAAATATCCTCCCCAAATTAATTTAAATCTGCAAATTTCAGCATACTGAAACGTATCACCATCCTTTGCTTCAAAAATGAACAGAGGATTCAAAGTAATTTTATAACTCCTTCTGAGCACCCATGTTTGAAAGAGAATATAGGAAGGGGACTTCTGTATTGATTAAAATGTGTTGCCTTCTCTTTCTTCTCCTTAATGTCACAATGTGGCCTTTGAAGTCTAAGTGGATAACTTATGAAAAGTGGATGATGTCTGGGAAACAAAGTGAGACAACTTTGAGATTTAACTGCCCCTGGCTCAAAATATTTCTCTGTTTATTGCAGAAGAAGTCCATGCTTCATCCTAATATGTAAAAGAAAAGTGTTCATACAGCAATGACCAAGAAGAATGCAGGGAACACTTCTGAGCTTCCACTCAGGCATATTTTTATTGAGCCACAAGTTTTCTGCAAACACTGAATCTATTTTTCTGGGCAAGATGAACTCCAGAGATGGTTATAGTCAGCATTGATATGTATGGAATGACATTATTAGGATGCTGTGCTTGTTTTGTCATTTTTTGTTCAGTTTTCTCTATGTTCATGTTGAAAATATATCTCCAGGTTTAGAGAGTTTATAACATCTGAGAATCGGGTGAAAGTCCTGCTGTTAACAATAAAACAGGAAAGAAAATATTGACAAGCACAAATTTCTAAGTTTTGCAATCAGGTCTTAATTTATAGAGGACAAATGCATGCAAATACAGTCAAGTCCTCCATTAATTCATTGGCCTCAGAAGTGTAGCAGTTAAATTTTTTTCTGTCAATACAGCCACCACTAACTGGAGTTAAAGAACACTCAATAAAGAGACAATGATACATTGTCACTTATAAGCATGTCCTTTTACTAGTAAGCTTTTTAATATGTAAACTCAGATTTAGAGCTGGGACTGGATTAAGAAAAAGAAAAGGAATAATCCATCATATTTTTAAAAATTTTGCTTGTATTTTTAGATCTACTATCTTAGGTATTCACTTAAAGCATCAGAGATTCATTTGGTGTGCCAAGAAAAAACTTGCAGATATATTTTTCCAGTTACACCAAATTAGAAATTTTCGTTCTTTTATATAATAAGACTGTGAGGTTGGCAATGATTACTTCAAGTTTAATTAGCTAATTTATCTTCATTACCTTTGTCTTCTGTCTTCCTTACTGCTTTTTCACCTTTCATGTGCAAATTTATCTTTGGCATAAATACACTGGCCTTCAGCCAAAATATCTCACAGTTTTCTATTGGATCTTTCCATTTTAAGCAGCCTGTAAGGAGTCAGAAATTGTATGGGATCCTCCAAGAATAAATCAGATATGGTACTCAAAAAAGTTGATGCTGCCACAGTATTTTATTTTCTACGTGACAGGTTAGAAAATTGGAGTGCAGGTGGTGCTCTGCTCAATTGTTTCAGTAGCAGTGATGAATGATGAAAAGAACAGAAAAACTCATGTTATCAATAAATGGTTTAAGAACTGGTGCCACCAGCAGAATTGTGGTGGTTTTGATCATGAGGCAACTTTTTGGCACCAGGTCTGCTAGGGTCAGATGGGCTTCACCTATCTAGAAAGGGCAGAAGGAGTCTAGACCATGAGTTGGCAAGGCTGACTGAGAGAGCTTTAAACCTGGTTCAGAGTGGGGAAGGGATGAAATCAGGATCTTCAGAGATGGGCCTAGGAGTAGTAAGCCAGAGTCAGGGTGGGTCTCTTCTCCCAGGTGATTAGCAATAAGACAAGAGGAAAGTCTTAAACTGCATTAGGAGAGTTTGAAACTGGACATTAAGAAGAAATTGTACACAGAAAGAGTGTCTGGGCATTGGAACGGGCTGCCAAGGAAGGTGGTGGAGTCACCATCCCTGAAGGTGTTTAAGAAATGAATGTATATGGCACTTGATACCATGGTCTAGTTGACAAGGTGGTGTTAGGTCACAGGTTGGACTGGATCTCAATGTTCTTTTCCAACCCAGCTGATTCTGCGATTCAGTGATCCTCAGCAGTTTTTTTTACTCAATCATATTTTCCTTCAGAAAAATATTAAATTCTCCTTTATTTTCCAAGGCTGAAGGATACCTACATGATATTCAGAACTCATCCACCAAAAAAACCCAATGTTTTCTATCCTGAATGCATTATTATTATAATTATTATTATGATATACAGACCACTTTCTCTAAATTTCACCCTGAGATGAGCAGCCTAGGGATCCAAAATAAATACAAATAAAGACTGAAGAAAGAAACAGTTCTGTAGCAGAGAACAACTCTGGGAGTACCTCCTAATCTGGTAGTGGCAGTAGGAGGTCTCCTCGTGGCAAAGCAATCTTACTGAAGTTTCTGCACAGTTAGAACAAAATGACAGAGCAGCAGCCCTTGCCTAATTGCTACAGAGCACTTTAGCAGTGATTTACAGTGGCATATTTAAACGTGTACATTAATTTGTACAGATAAAATACTTGGCTACTGCAGAGATATTTTTATTGTGGATCAGGATAATAGCCCTGACTCATCCATATCGGTGACATTTCCAAGCTTGTGTATTGTTGAGGAGTTAACATCCCATTCAGTATTTGACAACCAGGGAGTCAAGGCTGACAGTTACCATCTCTTCTACGTGGTGCCTAAGGCTAGGATTTGTCTCTGGTTTCATTTATTAGTTATATAACTCACATGCTATTTTTGAGCTATTAAAAAAAAAAAAAAAGAAGAAGAAGAAAGAAAGAAAAGAAAAAAGCCAATGTAGAGAAAAAGAAATTCCCATCTGGGAATTACCCACCAGGTAGCTACATACAGTGGACTGATCTGCATATGCATGTATTAATTTTCATTTAAAGTGTTCATGCCAGTGAAAACAGAGCCAATGAAACCTTTTTAGGGTTGCATAACAATGATAAATGTACTGCAACAGTTACAGGCAAGCACAGGGCCCCTGAGATTTATAGGTTCTTTGTCTCTTTTTTATTTTTAAAACGTCCTAACTAGAAAAGCTCAATTGCAGTGCAGTATCTATATTTTGCAACAAGTTTTTTCTTATTTTTATATAATGCCTTAGTTTGTATGGCCTGTGTCATGTCAAAATCATAAGCTGAATCTTATACACTACCTGATTCCCAGTTTTTCTTGCATTAGTAAAGTGAGGAAAACAATGCAGTGCCATAAGCTGTGACAGTGAAATCCACACTCACTGTTATAGCTTCATCTGTGGCTGGTTTTGGGGAGAGCAGTGAGGACAACAGCAGGGGTCATGGAGGAATGAAACTGAGCTAAATAACAGCAAGTCAAATCAAGGCAAGTGTGGGTAAGAGTGTTCCCTGTGCATGCTGCCAGAAAAGCAGCCCTCTTAGCCCTGATCTTGCTTTTGGTGGGCTGCATTCTTCAGTCTCCCTTTCCTTCACAGACAGATTTGCTCATCAGTGCTGTGAGAGATGCCATGGCATCATTTTGAAACTTCTGCACAGGCAGCCCATGGCTCTGCTCATGCCAAAGTGTAGCAGAGACATAGGCAGCAGTGTGAAGAAAGGTAGGATGGGTGGGGGGGGAAGAAAGCTATATAATAAATGAGATAGGGAAAAGGAAAAGGTTGTGAAACAATGTTTGGTTTAAATAGATAAATGGAGTCTTCATCCTGATGCAGATGCCAGGTGCCACTCTCCTGTGGGATCAGAGAAGGATTCAGTCTGCCAGCAGGTGCTGCAGCTCACCCCCTCTCACAGGTTGGGTCTGAAGCCCTTTGCTCTCATAGGCACTGTCCCACCAGAGGCTGTAAATTTGTCATTGTAGTGGAGACTGGGAAGACTTTCACCTGCTGAAAGTTTTGTGCAACTAAACACAAGTTCAGTTAGTTTTTGCTATTTAAAAAGAAAAGTTGAGAGATGAGTTAAATTTAGTTTCCCAGGTCTTTTATCAGTTCTCTGGCTGAAGACACTCTAGGGAATATTTAAGTCAGGCTATCCAGGTAAGTTTCTTTCTTGTGTTGTAAAAAATATATGATATAAAAACCAGAGCCAGCAGAGCAAATCACCTTGCCTTAAAACTGCCTGTCACAGCAAGATACAGCTGAAAACCAGAAAAACTTCAGCTTTGTCAGCAGAAGAACCTATGCATTATCTCTTACTGAAACTAACATTTTTTTACTCTACCTAATGATTAAACAAAATGATAGCAGTAATAGAGTACTATCAGCTGAAAATAGTCTAAAAATGTAGCTTCTGCAAAACTCTGTCTCAGTCATCAATATAGACATACCTCTTTCAGTGAAGAAAATAACATTTCACCATGATGAAAATATGAACCAGGTTTTCAGGTTCAATTGCTTCATTATTTTGCTTTCTTTTCATTACTTCTGCCTATAGATCACAGCTTAGATTTTCATTCAGGCATTTTTGTGTGTTCAATGAAATACTACTGCCTTCAAATTGACAAATGGGTTTTCTGCATTCTTTCATGCAGTAAGTTAACTATCTTATTGCAGGCTTAATGAAATCATCAGTTTTGCTTTGTTATATTTTGCTTTATTTTGTCATATTGAACAAAACTCTGATTTCATAGAAACATTTAGGTTGTAAAATACTTCCAAGATCATTGAGTCTAAGCTTTGACCCATAACGACCTTGTCAATGACCACAGCACTAAGTGCCAGTCTTTTTCACCCAGTCTTTTCTTGAACACCTCCGAGGATGGTGACTCTACCACCTCCCTGGGCAGCCCATTCCAATGCTTGACAACCCTTTCTGTGAAGAAATTCTTCATAAATTCCAACCTGAACCTCTCTTGGCAGTTTGAGGACATGTCCTCTCATTCTGTCACTACAGAATGTTACTGGGGAGACCAATCCCCACCAGGCTCCTACCTTCTTTCAGGCAGTTGTGGAGAGTCATAAGGTCTCCCCTGAGTTTCCTCTTCTCCAGGCTAAACAATTTAACTCAGCTGCTCCTTATAAAGCTTACTATCTAGATCCTTCCCCATGCTCCAGCCCTTCAATGTCTTTCTCATTGTGAGGGGTCCAGAACTGGACCCAGGATTTGAGCTGTGGCCTCACCAGTGCCAGGGGGACAGACACTGTCCTGGTCCTGCTGGCCACTCTATTACTGATACGAGCCAGGATGCCATTGGCCTTCTTGGCCACCTGAGCACACACTGGCCCATGTTCAGCCACAGCTGCCAGCACTTCCAGGGCTTTTTCTGCCGGGCACTTTCCAAAGACTCCACCCCCAGCCTGGGGTGGTGTTGTGACCCAAGTGCAAAACCTGGCACTTGGCCTTGATGAGCCTCATACCACTGTCCTCGACCCAGCCTGAAAGATGCATCTTACCTGAGATGCTAAAGCATACACTGCTGTATCAGAGTGATTGCTTTTGTACAGGTAGAGATAGAGATGATATAGGTGCAGTTCTAGATCATAGACATATAGATTTATTTAGTCCACAAAAACTTCCAAACTGGGATTGTATGACAAATGTTCGTGTCTTCAAGAAATTTAATTATAAGCACAATTTTTGCAGCACCTTTTCCCAAATATTGTGCTGCTGTGAAATATCATTAGAGAACATCCTATAGAAAACTTTTCTTGTGTGGGAAGGCTGCTCTTTTCTACTGCTGCCCAGCACACAGACTGAGACCCACTGCTATATTCTTCTGTTCACTTCCAGACCTGTCTTCCCTGCACAGTAAAGAGTGTCAAATTAAAATTGCCAAAATCAGGTCTCTGTAGAATTGTAATTATGATGTGATTGATTCTATTATCTAATATTTCAATATATCTCATTTTCCTTAAAGCTATGAAATACATATACCCCCACTCTTTGGAAAACATGAAGAGACTTTGAAATAGAAGGAATCAGTTTAAGTTAAATAGCAGAGAATTTTTTGTATACAACATAAGAATGAGGATAGCCTGAGCTTATATCCCTTATTTGAAGGGAAATAATATTATTTAATACAGCTCTCTGAAATAGTTTGTCTGGTTATTTTGATTCACTAACAATTTTGCCTGAAATACATGCTGGTGATTGGCCACATGTTGTGAAAAATATTTGGCAGTCCATCTGTGCCACGACCTGCAGCTCAGTCTGAAAATTTTAATGGTACATTGCTTCTAGTTAATTTAGACTGTTTTTCATGCCACTGCCTGTAAGTCTAAACACTGTATACCATATGTAGACAAAATAAAAGATAAAAAAACCAAAAAAAACCCCAAAAAAACAACAACCCCCCCCAACAACCCAAAACCAATAAAGCCCTCAAAGCTGAGCACATCTATTTGAAATAACAGTCTGTGAAAGTGGTAGTCTAAAGAAAGTGAATTCTTATCAGGGTCTTATGGCTCTAAGCCATACTCTAATGGCATTGTCTGCCTAGAGCTAGAAATCTTTTGGCAATTTCCAGTCTCTTTGGAACTGTCAGTCTGATATGTGTGACAAGGTAATTTGCATAATTTTGCAGTGTTGCTGCATACCACTTGTCTTTTTTTTTAAGAAATAAGAGAGAGTTCATATTCCATAGTCATTTTTTTCCCTGGGAAAGAAAGCAGCCAACTCAGCAAGCAGCCCCCATATACGATGAATGTAGGAATGCTCTGCCAGCCTTCCCCCTGCATTTTGGAGGCCTGAAACCTGTATTCTTCTAACAGCCTCTGCTGGGGCTGGCTCAAAATGCATATGTTGTCCATAAGAAAATTTTTCTATTTGTGCAGAAGTTTGAAAGAAAAAAATTGCTCAGGCAAATCTAAGATAAGTGAGATTTGGGATGACAGCCTGCTCTCTTGTTTTGCTTGTGATAGTTTCCAAAAGCATTTCAATTGGTCTGCTGTGATCACCTCTCCAGTGAGAACAGAAGAGAGCAGCTAAATCACAGCAACCATACAATGCTCTCAGGAGAAGCCACACACTGGGAAAGGTCATTCATATCAAGGGGTGCAAATGAGGGCAGAAATAAAACAGTTATTATGATGAAGCACTAGAGAAATCAAACCTAGTGGAAATATTTGGTATTTGTGCTGACACTTCTTTTCCTTCAGCTTCAAAAGAAAAAAATCTCACAAAGAAATAATAGCAACCTTGACAGAACAAAAGGGGAAAAATTCTTTAGCTGAAATCAATTTTACGTCAAATAATTTAGACAGGGATTTTGAGAAGCCCTTATTTATATCTTACAGGTACTGCAGAACAAACGTATAATCAGTGAAATGGTTTATCTATAGTTTTCAGGTGCCTTGAAGTGTGCAGTATAGTTCAACCTAGATAGCAGAAACCCTTTACAAAATAATTCTATTCTGCCACATAACTCCAGCACTGGAAAATACAAGGCACTCCTTCTGAAATCTCATAGGAATGGTTTTTACCCTGGGCTCACCTCAGAGTCTGTTCATCTGCAAATAATTTAAGCTTCGTTTACACTACTGAACTAGAAAGTGTTTATAACCCATCTCATCACAGAAAGATCTAAGTATGACATAATGAATTGGAAGATGTGACAACATTAAACATGCATGCAAGAATTTCTTAGATATTTATGAACAGTTATGAAGCAAGTTTAATTTAGAACCTATAGTGCTTTCTTTTACCAAATCCCAGATGAGTGCTTGGAATGAAGTTGGCAGGAAGTAGGAAGAGAACTTTTTCAAGAAAACAAAGGTATAAATAAAAATAGTCAGGTAAAGGAATTCTTTTGATGGCCAGAACGTCTTTGAAAATTCCTAATGCTGATTTACTGTGGTGTATTTCTGCGTGCTTTCATTTGAAAAAGAAGTATAGGAAATTAGATTTTGGCTGCATTGATAGTGTTACAGCAGTACTAATTTCCTTCTTTTTTTTACATTCTAGAGTACATAAATCCACACAGTATAGAAGAAATTCATCAGTCGTATATTTATCAATACTAGAGAACTTTCCATAACCGTAGTACAGCATAAAAAATTCAAAATTTGCCAACACTTCAGCACATTGCATGGGTTATCTTGTCTAAATATAGCAAATTCTCTGATGTGACTACTTGCTGTAAATAAGTGCTGAAACTTAATAGCATAAGACTAGATTTATGCTTTTGATATGAATAATGAGCTAAATGCCCTACTCGTCTTTCCTAAAATGCTGCATCAAAAAACTGGTCACAGCAGTCTATGTAGGCTTTGCCCTCAATAAAGCCCTAGTGCCTGCAGTTCCCCATTCACAGCATCTAATTGACTTTATTCCCAGCAGAATATTGACTTCACCCTGCACCACCACATTGTGAAAGTAACAACCAAAACTGCTTAGAGCCTTAAATGACACCGGCAGAGCTGAATGTTGCCAGTCAGATGATGGGTGCCCATGGGGAAGTTGGTTCTCATGAAAGAAGGCAGAGGAGGGGCTGAGTACAGGAAATTCGGTGCTGTGCAGGAGTGTGTGACATGGCATGCCTTCTTCCATGTGCTTCAAAAGCCTTGGTAGAAGTCTCATCAGGGTCACACAGACAGCAAGACAGTCTTTTTTAAGTACAGGTATGCTGAAGTTGGACAACCTAGTACTTTACAATGTAAATATTTTGCAAGTGCTGACTTTCATACCTTTTATCTTTCTGTAGTTGTGTGTGGATTTGCAGAATTCTGAAAACAACAATAACAATGGCAGTGCAAATATTTGTATTAATATTGCCTCCAGCATGAAATAAGGACATTATAACATACTCAGATCTTAAGTGTCATCTCTTGTTTCTTTAATGAGGTTTTGCTAGATGTGGTGCATTAAAAAAAGAAAAAAAGAAAAACAAACAAACAAGTTTAAATGTATATATTATTACAGAAATATGATGACAAAGTAAATATATTTTAAACTATTTTAGCTTAAATATGGTTTAAATGTAAGGCAACACATGAAATACACTGAGCACTGCTTCAATCTCAGGATCTATAATTTTTCACTTATTTTAAAATGTTATTCTGCATTAATTTCTTTTCTGAACAGATATGTTTTTGAGGTTCCTGAGATTGGCAAATGTAGAATTGTCAAAGTTTGTACAACTGACTGTTGTTGGAGTCCTAGGCAGGCATTCTGAATAAAAAGCAAACAAGAAAGAGCATCGAGCTTCAGCTTCCTCAAGAATTTCAAGCATTTTTTCTAGTTTTATGGATGTATTAGCACTTAAATATATGTCTGCTTTACTCCATTATCTGCTTGTCATATAAGTAACCCAGAGTAGCTAGGACATTTTATTTTTCAAAAATAATTATACTTTTAATGTTTGAAAAACATAAATAACACCACTCAATTTTTCATTATCTCCTTTGTTATTATGGTAATGCAATTATGTATCTCTGTTTGATAACTCCCATCAAATTGAAAATCTGATTTTTTTACCATTCAATGCTGTAAAATCCAATGGTATCTCCCCTTTTTTCGGTATTTCAGTACCTGACCTTGCAGTTGGTACCTTGTTCTGTCCTTTTCTGAACTGTTCTCAGCATGGATTTTCTCATCTATCTGGTAAAAGCTAAACTGCTACATAACTGCAGGCCTTGTGGTCAGAACAGGCTATAAAAACATAGTAAGGATACATTTAAAAGAGCAAAAACTTTTTCAAACACTAATCAAATAAAAGGATGTCTCTATTCATAACTTAGACTGTGATCCCTGAGTTTAGGAAGAGCCCTCGTTCTTCAGTTGTCCCCTTGCTGGCCTCTGTTTCCCTTGAGCTTTAAGACATCACCTAAGCTTCTCTTTCCTTTTCCCTCAAGGAGCAGAGATGTGCACCTTACATCTGCTGGCATCCCTTCAGCTCCTCCATGCCTGCTGGAACTGCATCAATATCTAGGCAGTTGGGTTAGGATTAAATGCCTATTCTGGTTTTCCTGGATGGCAATTGTCCTCACGAAAATTCTTTCAGCCCCCTCTTTTTGTTTAGGGAACAGATAGCTATTAATTTAAAATAGTTGTGTGAATTAGGCAGCTTGTCATAGTCAGTAGAATTTAGGATCAAATTAGCCACGGAAATAGCACTCAGTAGACCTACATTAGGAGGGAATATGTCTTTTGGTTTCCAGGTAATGCATTATTTCTGTGAACTTTATAATTAAAGTGTACGCAAACTTGTTACTAAATCACTGCATTGACTAGATTGCTGTACAAATACTAATGACTCCATTTCTCTTATTTCTTGTAAAAGAGCACTAATGTCTTTTTTTTATTGCCATAAAACAAAGGTTCCATGAAACAGTCTTATGTTTATAGACTGCAACTTCATAAATTTGAATGTACCTGGAGACAATATGTATCCTTTAACATAATATCCATCAGACTTTTAGCATAAATTGTATTCTCTGTTTTTATTGTTTTGGAGGTGTGTTACAGGAAAGCATTAGCCAAACCATTGAAGAGACAGTCCTGGATTTATGAGAAATTTAGCATGGCAGGATGTAAGATTTGTCTGAAAACTTAATGGTGACTCTATGCGGGCAGTTCTCTCCTTTTTTCTCCCACAAGAGCTCGATCTTTCCTTTTCAGGAAAAGTGGTGTTTCTTTTAAATCTGTAATTAATTGGGGAATGCAATGCAACTGAAATACTAAATGGAGTTGCTTATTTAGGTACTAATATTTCTGTGACAGTATAAATTGCTTAAGTACCTTTGTGACTGGATTTCAAATCCATATTAATCCAGTTATCCAGAATATGCCCCAAAATAATTTGGTATCTACAGTCTCCTAAACCAAAGCAAATTACCATTGAAGTTAGTAAGACTTATGAGGGGAAATGAGTAATGTAGACAAAATTGGAAATTACAGCTTAATTGTATCTGGATGTAATTTTTCTTTTTTTTCAGATTTTTAGAATGCGAGCTTTGATTTTGTGTCTTTTTTTTTTTTTTTTTTTTTTTTTTTTTTTTTTTTTTTTTTTTTTAATCCTTCCTTTCCATCGCTTGGGACTTGCATGTTTGATTTAAATGTTCTCAGATAATGCACCATGGGTAAATGTATGGCAGCAAACCACCTTGAGCTTGATGATGTCACATCCTAGTTTCTGTGAAGATAATTGCTGACATATTCCTGAGTCTGCTGTTGATGCTTAGTCATTTTTCTGTAGGTCTACAAGATGTTGCTTCTGCTATGGTGAACTTGGAACTGATGCAAGGTTGAACCTGGAAGAAGGAAGGAGACTTGGAATGTGCTATTAAATTTTCAGTTTGGACACAAAGTGAAAGATATTTCCTGTATAAATTAATCGAATGTGGAAAACTATGGCAATCATGAAACCCCTTTTCCTTCCAAATGCATCCTTTTGTGGAAAGGAGTACTGTACTATGTACAAGTGACCCCTTCTGGAACAGGCTTGGTGTGGCACTTCCACAAATGTAGTAGCTCTGCCAAACATGCCACACTTACACAGTTCCCCTCTGTGCTGTCATGAATAAAAATAGGTGACAAAGAATATTTAGGTATGCTTGCAACTGGAATAAAATCAAACTGTTTCACTAAAAGAAATTGCCTTGTGCATTAGTCAAAGGTAGCTTTTTTTTCCCCACCAATCTATTTCTGTGATACTCATTTCTGGATTTACCACATAACATCTGCCTTGTGCTATAGTTGTTTTAGGGCTGTAGCTCACATGCTGAATGTGTAAAGCAGGAAATCATAGGAGTTAAATAATCAGAGTGAGAGTCTCTCAGTCCAATGTATTTCTAGTCTAAATATAACATTTTTATTAAGTCTGTTGCTTGGATTATTTTACTTGTTATAATAAGATGGAGCAATCTAGGCGTTTCACAAACTCTCAATTCAACCTGCCCCTGCTTTTTCAAATATAAGAATGAAGTCTTTTTCTGCCCTACCTAGTGAAGCTTTATGACTAAGGTTGTTTTTAACACTGAGAAGGAAAAAAAATCTTAGATGGACATTAAGAAGAAAAAAGTTTTGGTCAACACAGTGTACATATGAATGTGTGAATTAGATAGTTCCACTATAATAAACCATTCTCTCCATGGCAAATTGTTCTTAGTGATAATAATTAGTGAAGGTAATTTGAAATTTGTAATCTAACATGCCTTTTCTCAGAGGATATCAAATTACTTTTCTCCATAACTGCTGAAATACCACATCTTCTTGCTGGTTAAATAAAGTATGCTTTTCTTTTGCCTGTTTCTCAGTTAGAGAAATAATTTCTTTTTCATTAGAAATAACTGTAATTTCCAAAGACATCTCATTCCAGCATCTCTAAACAGTAAGGCTGACAGACTGAAGATTTTCAGACCCAGAAAAGATTTCTTAGTGCATGGGTCGTGTATTGATGAATTCTACTTAACATTTTTTTTCCATTCTGAATACAGTACTTTTTTGTCAGTTCTCTATTACCATGAAATTTCATGCTTGCTCAATACATGCTTTATACCTTTTCTCTGCTAAGATATTGACCAGTAATACTGAGTGACGAGATACTTTTCATCTTTCCTTAAAGCAGGTTGCACTTCTTGTAAAAAGAAACCAGCAGTGATCTATAATTGTCCTTGTCACTGACACAGAATACATAGAACAGAGATTGTTTAGTCTTTTTATGATTTTTGTACTCAGTCAGGGCTCCCTGGACTTTATGTTGCAGTGAGGTTTTATGACTTTTAAACATGTTTATTCCCAGCACACTAAAATGTCTTGTGGGTAAGCTTGATTGATAATGCTATTGTTTAGACTGTTGAACTGGTTTCATCCTAATTAATTTTAATTATTGTGTTGATGCTTTTCTCTCTTCTGGGTGTCATATTAAAGCATATGATGACAGTACAATCTTTTTTAGTTTTGAAGTACAGTCTTGGAAGTCTGTGAAACCCATACGGAAATTTCTGTAAATATACAGTAAACAGTGATGGTTTGGGTTATAGAAAGTCTTACTAAAAAAATATTTCATTATTATTCTTGCCAATTTTTTAAAAATCAATTTACAGCTAAAAAGATACGTTACAGATTTACTTGTGTGAAACTGAAATTGAGGTCAATTTAGGTTTAAATGTTCTATCAGTAAGAAGTCAATTAAGTAACCTGAAAGACATTCTACCATGTCACTATTATTTGAATAAGTATAGAAACAATGACAGCTGTCACAAAAAAACCCTAAACCAAACAAAAGCAACTATTAAGCTTAGTTTGATAGCCACTGACTGACTCAACATCTTTTCCAGGTAGATGGCTAATAGGAAATCCTCTTTTACCCAGCAGTAGCAGTAACAGTCCTCTTTTATTTGGCAAATGAGAGGTCAGATTCATAGATCCTTTGAAACATTAGAAAGGGTAAAACTGACCTCATAGGGATGTCTGTTTGCAATTTTAATCTTACAGAATGTCTCATTTATATTGATGTTCATTACTTTTGCTTTCTTCTGAACCTTGACATTTTCATTGTTTCCATGATTGTAAAAATTAGATGTTTGATGCTGCTACAGATGATCTAATACAATAACTGAATGCCTTGTTATAATTCAAAATGCCTTGATAAATGTCACATATATAAAATGAAATAAAATAAAAAGTAAAAAAAAAAAAAAAAAGGAAGAAGTAACAGCTGACCCTTATTAGAATTAGAAATGTGTTAACAATTTCCTAAAGATTTTGTAAGCAAGCTAATTCTTTAAAAGTATGGAAAGTCAAAAATTTATGCAAATATTCTAACTCTCTGACATAAGCTAATAAACACCCTTAAACGTTGCGAGAGGCTAGAGAAAACTAATCCTGGCTCAAAAGAACTGAAGCTGGATGGGGCAGGGCAGTTTCTGCCAAGGTGGAATGGTGCTCTGCTCCACTTGGAGCCTCTAGTCCAGCCCAGGATGGGTGAGCCATGGCACAGCTGGAGCAATGCCCCACGTGCCAGCCCTGAAGCCCAAATGGAGCAACAGAGGGGCTGGATGGACAGAAGCCCCATCTAGGGCAGCTGGGGGGGGAACAGGAGCAGATAAACATCAGTGCCCTGACAAACATCAGTGCCATGATCATATGCCGTTATGTCCCTATCATCCTCGGATTTTAGGGAAGCTGAGTCCATGCTGGATCCAAGATCGTAGCTATATCTTTCTTTTCTTCTCTCTTTTTTCCTCTCTTTTTCTCCTTTTCCTAATTTCCTCTTCCTGAAATTTGAGTAATTTGAGGTGTATGGATAGAGTTTCCCTATTCAATGCCTTTTGAAATGCTTTATTTTGAATGAATGTTGCTTTCAATTTTGCCAAGTTCCTGATCTTCTAAAATTTGCCAGTAAAATTCATTTTTAACCTCGTGGGAACTTTTTCTGGGTTCTCCTTTACACCACCTCAGGGAAAAGTAGTACCTTAAGCCCGTTTTAGCTAGACTTGTCAAGCAAGGACTGGGGATTTACAAATGTTTTGGATAAATAGCAAAATAATTTCACTAAAGGAGAAAACATACACCTCTGTGACACTGAGCAGGACCAGCTTGCAGATCCACCCACCTTAACAACAGTTTTGGTTTGCATTAACATCATTCTTGCTTTCTACTGAGGGATCATATCACACAACAAGCACTATTGACGTAGAAGATTTAGTCTAGAAATTCATTTGAGCTGTCTCCTGTGAACAGGCATATGGAGTCTATTTTGGATGCTTTTGGAGTCTATTCTTTTCAGCTCCACTGGGGCACAGTGAAAAGAAAATATCCTCAGGGGCTCAGTGCCACCTCATTTTCATGGTCCTGATTTAATGAGTGTTTCTGATGAGGGGCTGTCTTTGGGGAACTGCTTGTAGAGAACATATTGATGGCTGTTATTACTTTGCAGTTCTTTCCTCTCTTCTCACCGAGAAGCTGCTATTGTGGCCACTTGTTTTGGATATCTCGCATCTGGTTAAAGGGCAAAGGACAATTCTCTGTCATCCGTCTTTTATATTTCAACTCTCTAAGCATCATTTAGACTTTCAGGATAATCTGAAATTCAGCTGCATTAAATCACATGTATGGAGGTGCTACTACATGTAATGAGATGTGGGTAAGCTTCTAATGAGCTATAATGAGTTGGACCAAAATTGGTATCACCTTTCAAAGTGCGTACAAAGGTGTGGTATACTTTACAGCCAGGGAGAAGAGCAGTTTGAATTTTCTCAGGCTGCTCAAAGGAAAAAAGAAAGCAAAAGATTTAATAACAACGTCTAACATCTGGTCTTGTGACAGGAGGGATGTGTGAGAAACATGGTGTTTTTCTGAAAGTTTGATTACAGGGGGTGTTGTCTCCTTGGACCAATGAGTTTGATGTTATCCTTGTTTCTGCGATCTAGTGTTTATAAGGAATGTACAATAAAGTCATCCTTTTCCTATCTTGAAAGGAGACCATGTTGCTGTGTTTCACTCTCGCTGTTCCATAGCTAATTGGGTAGCTAATACTGACACAAAGATTATAAGAACAGGTTATAAATATATGGATTATGATCCTAAATGTTCTTTCAATCTCCAGCAATGTGCATCTGAGGGTCTGCCTAAGTTAGAAGCTGATTTTGAATACCCTCACCAGATTTACCTTACACAAGTTGTCTGGTTTCCAACTAAATCATGTAAAGTTTTAATATTCACCACCAACTGCAACAAGAAGATCCACAGGTTGCCTGCCTGTTATATGAGAATCTCCTCTTTTCTTGGAATGGCATGTATGTTAGCTTCTTTGGATGCCTTCTAACTCATGTCTTCGAACAGCCACTGATCAAATACTCTCTCTTTGCCCTTGCCACGTGAGTCATCTTTTTGTAGGTGTCATCTTATGTGTCTCATGTTGTCTCTCCCATATGTGAAACCTAGACTGTTTATCCATTCCTTCCATGGAAATTGACCTATAGCCTTTGCCATTCTTACTGCCCTTCTCCATGGCTTTCCTGGTTTTAGTAAGTACTTTCTTGGGATAGGTTCAACAGGATTCTTTCTACACAATATCCACACTTTGGACCCACATAATAGGAATCAGACAGGTAAAAGTGAGAAAACTCATGGACTGGATAAAGACAGTTCAATAATTGAAACAAAAACCATAATCATGAATTGTAATGGAAAGGAAAGAGAGAGAGATCAAACCAGAAGAAAGGGAAACGATCCTTTTAAAAACAATTTCTCACAACTAAAGCACCAATGCCCAGCCAGTCCCCCAGCAGCAGCCCCCATGGACAGAGCCTTCTCCCATCTGTATATGCTGAACACGATGCCACATGTTATGGGGTATTCCTTCGGTCACTTGACATCAGCTGTCCTGTCTGTATCCTCTCCCAGCTCCATGTACGCTCCCAGCCTCCTCTCTGCTGGGGTGGGGAGAGAAGCAGAACAGACCTTGACTCTGAGTCAATGCTGCTCAGCAGTAATGAAAACATCCCTGTGTTACCAATACTTCCCAGCACAAATCCTGAACACAGCCCCATCCCAGCTACTGTGAAGACAATTACCTCTATTCATTCAAAACTAAACCATCACAAAAGGACTGTGAAAAATAAGAACCACAATTTCAACTAGCTGGACAGAAATCAGGAAAACGTTTTTAAAATTAGGCAATTTTAATCTACAAGGAGTCAAGGAGCACTAGGATACCTTACAGCAGTGAATCTGAAGTATATCTCCAGAGAGCTGAGCAAAATAAACTCATTCCTTCAAAGGAGTACTACTAAACCTTTTGTATATTTGTACTCTACTTTCCTGTAGGTATTAATACAGTCTATTTATAAAACTTTGTGGCATCATTGTATATGTCTGTGAAAGTCAATGCCACTGTGTTTGACTGACTCTTGTTTCAAAACAACACTCCTGCTCTGAAATCTGTCCTTATGTTCTTTGAAATGCAGTTGCACGAGCCTGTCTTGCAAATTATGTACTCTGGTTTCTGTACTAGAGACAAGCATTTATAAGTTCCATTATTGAAATTTAGATGATTACTTACTACAAAAAAACCCAACTTTATATTTGGTGTTTGCACCAAACTATTTTTTGCATTCGGAATGAACTCATCATGTCTCCTTAAAATCCCCCCATGCTTTACTATGTGCCACAGTTTTGTTTTGATTCTATATATCCTGCTTATAATGATGTGTACATTATTATTCTGGAAGGGAACTTGCTATTTGTACCATCACCCTTTCTGATAGTAATTCACTTTCTCTTAAAGGTCTCATTTCCATCTGCAAGTGCTCTCATCAGTGACAATTGTCTGACTCCTGGCTGTCATACTAAAAAGTAAAATAAAGCACATAGTTATAATGATAGCAAAGCAATTAATGACAATTTTAAAATAAAAAGCCTGCAGAGTATGATGAGAAAATGGACACCACATTTTTAGCTAACATTTCTGTTAAAAGAATGATGATAGCAGATGGGCTTATGGAACAAAATTTAGTAATCTTCTTGACAACAGCTGAGGACAGATCAGCTTGTCACATCCAGAGACTCAGAGTCTTTTTTAGATTATTGAGTGATGCCAAATTTAAAATACATTGTATCAAATTTCTTTATGGCTTTGTGATAAATGGAGAATTCTGACAGTAACAGAAGGCCTAGATCACTCTCGTAAAGCTGCAAGATTATGCTCAACAAAACAAGCTCTCTCAAAAGGCTGAAAATTATGTTGAGCTGCCCAAATGGATCGTTTAAAGCCTTTTTTGCATGGATTTAGTGGTATGAAATATGCTTTGTAATCCATCACACTGGTACGAAAGACTTGTTGTTGAGTTACTGAATCATGAGTCTGAAAGCAAATCTATGAAGAAAGGCGACTCTAGTAGTTGGCAAACAGCATATCACATAACAGTTTTAATGACTATATTTTTCCTTGGTAAATTAGTATACTTTGTCTTCCTACTTAAATTCTTTAATCTTTTTTCTGGTATTCAGTGTCAATGATTTCTCAGGACCAGTTTATAGTGGAAGCACAGTTTAGATTAAAATTCAAGAATATGTAATTATCGGTAAGCTCCCAACTCTGCTTGGTTTTCTTTCAGTTTTAACAATTTGGTAAGAGTTTAAAATAAAACTTTGCCTACATTTAGCATTTTGTACTTGCACGTTAAAAGTGTAAATGAGTGTAAAAATGTAATAAATGTAGATGAAAGGTATATTATGCTTGAACTTTATGTGAAACAGTGTAGTTTCACTGAGTTGTAATAATGTCATTCTATTAAAAATCTCATTTAAAAAGCACATTTATTCTAGAAATGTCTCAAGTATCTAGCTAATACATTTCTTGGTGCTTAATTAAATCTGATTGTATCACAGATCAGCTGCCAAGAACTGCAAAACCTATCAAGGTAAACAAAGCAGTATAGTACTTTGTGTTTTCCCAAATCTAGAAATAGAACAGGTTATCTCAAAACATACCTCCACAGTATGTACCACATTTTTTCCACTTCTAACAAATATTTGGCCAATCTTGTAATCTATAATTTGTTTGTATTGTATCTTCTGCAGTTTTTCCAGCAAAGAAATAAGGCTGATTTAATATGTATTGTGTATCGTGTGAAAGAAACCATTTCTGAAGGAAAACAATGTCAACTATGATAAGTAGTATTGAACAGTCCCTTAGAGACCTCTGTTTCAATTTCTTCTGGATCAGTTTTATGAGATGATTTTGAATACCAGTGTTCCTGCATGTTGAAAGTAACACCTTGCCCTGAGCATGAATTCTTAGAATTCTTGTGCATTTGTGGTTTAGGAATTACTTCACAAAATATTGTTCATAATTTTGGGGGTATAATATGTGCTATCACATGAATTCAAGTGTCAAATTTCTAGCGAAAACAGGCAAATCTTCAATGCAACCATTTAGACGACATTACATTTTTAGTATTCTTCACTTTTAAATTTTAAAATTCACAGACGACTCCTTATATTTTTCTTTAAACTGCCATTAAACACATAGTAAATAGCCCATGTTAAGATGCTATTTCTTTATCACAATCTTCAACGTAATTTAATAACCAACAATTGGCCAAGATACTCTGATGCACTACAATACTATTTTTTTTATTTTTAAACCGTTTCAACATTCTCTACACTTTCCTAAGCATACCAAAATACTGTAGCTGAAAGTAATAGCTAATGGCATTATAAATAGGTTTTTCATTTCAGAAGAACCATGCTTATCACTACAAAACTATTGAAAACTTTCGTGTTTGTGATGAATACCGACAAAAATTCCAGTGTTTGTGGATTTTTTTCCAAAGGTATTTCTAAAAAAACCCACAAAAACAAATAAGAAAAAAAGGTGGATCCCAATACTAGAACATAACTGGCAGCTTGCTTGTGTACAGCTGTGCTTTCCACATCACAATTATTATTTCTCAGGTTTTCTTGTAGCTCAGTCTTAGAGGAAAAGCATAAGGGCCATGAAGGCTTTGGAGACTTATACATAAAGCTGAGGAATCCTAGCTATTCCTTGTGGATAGCCATGATATACTGCTAACACGCTGGTGCAACTGAGTGAAGGAAAGCTTTGGGCTTTGCCAATGGCAATGGAATATCTGACTCAGATAACACTCACTCCAAATGGCACTTCTCCTACGTGACAGTTTTATTTTATCATATCCCGGTTATTCCATCACAACCATGTAATGTTGGCCATGTTCAGTGTTTTCCCTTTTCTCTTCTGGGTTAGTATATGCTTTCCCAAGGACTATTTTTGGAGTTGTCAGCCAGGCCTGATGAAAATGACAGGGAAACGATATTAACTTTAAATAAGCTCCTGAGCTGTGTATCTCTGCAGCTTCAGTGATGGTGAGTCATCATGCAGTCCCTGGGTGACTGTCACGTTTACGCTCAGAACAGTCCCTTGATTGTGCCATGATTTGTTTATATCAAATTTTATACAATGGCAAAAATGCTTTCCCAGTTCCTTGCACGCTTGCAAAAAGAGCTCAGAAAACAAAATTGAAAATAACGTCTGATAATAAAAAAGAGGTGTCTAATGTAAAAAGTGTTTCATTATCTTCTGCAGAGGGAAAAATGTGAAAGAAGAAAAGAAAAATCCTAAAACAAATTAGTGGGTTGTCTATGCTTTTGCAACTACTTATCTCGAAATTCCCTGACAATAAAATTTGATGTAATACTACTGGAAACTCACTTTGGCTTTGCATTTAGTAATTTAAATAAATTAGTCTAGAATTTCTGTAGTTGCATTTAATTTTAGAAAACCCGAACTGACTGGGAATTTGAAGTTGCAAGACAAAGTGTGCCTTTTACTTTCTTACCCAAAAATTAAATTGAAATCCTCCTTTTTTTGAAGCTCTTCTGCTGAGCATGTAGCAACAGCTCATCCCCATGGATGAGCAACAGCTCATTCCCCAGGAATTATTAATCTTGCCTCCACAGTAACACCTTAGCTTTTTGTCATTACTTTAATTTGCTTTAGATCAAATGACATTCACTCTCTAGAATCATCTAGCCTATTTTCTCTCTCTTCTAAGGAAAACTGTTGTAGAGTTGATCTTATTTTGAGCAGAGGTTTCTCTAGTTCTCTCTTCCAGCTTAAATTATTTTCTGACTCTAGACACAAATATTCCTTGCCTATGCTTGAAATATTTTGCCTTTGAAAATAGTTATTTTACCTTTTCTTAACCAGTAAAACTAAATTACCTTTCTTATTGAGTCGTATTTCCCACTTTCTTTCTTTTTTCTCCTTTCTTTTTCTTTCCTCCCATTCCACAGAGAAACACTGCTAATGAAAAAAAACAAAAACAAAGACAAACAAACAACAAAAAAAACCTGAATAATTATGCAGATATTTGTAAAAAAATAAAATTTGTTCCTTTAGCAAAATTGATGAGGTAACTAAACTGAATGAGAACCTTGTACTTAGGCATATCCCAGCTACTACACCTCTAGTCTAGACTAGCTAGGTTACAGAATATCTTTATTAAATATGACAATTATTCTGCCTACTCTTAAGACTTGTCAAAGATTTTATTTATTTTTTTTTCAGTTGCATATTAATCTGTTGATCTCTGTAGGTTGATCTATTTCTCTACTGTTGTCACTTTTTTGGGGTTTCACTTATTTAATAGTCTTTATGTCAATTCTCTTAGTCTTTCTGCTTCATTTTAATTTTTTTTTTTTTTTCATTTTATTCATCTATGTCTGCCTTACCAAACTCAGTTCTCAGCACTACATACTGTCGTTCCAGTCAGGTTGGAATATGTCCACGTAGAGATAAAAGTATACCTCTGCTCTGGTTTCAGGACATGGCTCTGAAAGTAATATCACTTTGAGGTGTATGACCTACAATGTAAATATAGATGGAAAGTTATGTACAGCAGTTAGAAGTGAATTTTGTAAAAAATCTGTGAAAAATCTTGATTTTTGCTGAACACCACATCTTTTTGACTCTTTCCTTTCACCTAGCTATTTTTTCTTCTTTTCAACACAAACTCTTTAATGTATTTTCCACCTAAATGAAAGTATTGTGCTAGGGGTTGCTTTTTCTTTCCCATCTGATGAAGCACTTCTAATTAATTTCTAATTGGTGAGATTTTAAACAATTTTTATCTTGAAATTCTTTCTAATTTTTTCACCCAAATTTGATTTTGACTTTAATTATGTCTTAGGTTTAAATTTTCTTTCTTATTATTTTTTCCTCTCTCTGAAAAATACAAAATCTCTTTTTAAATCAAAGTGGAAAAATACACTTTCATATGCTTCTGAAAAAATTAATCAATACTTTCAGATATTCTTTACAGATCTGAAAATAAAGAATGTACTTTAACCATAGTTCCAATTTCTTATTATTTTTATCAGTCTTTTTGAGGAAATGCATACATAATCCAAATAAACCAAAAATGAACTTAAAGACTGCCTAATTTTTTTTCTTAATGTCCCAAAGACTGTAGACCCTTAGTGTATCATATAAATCAAATGGTTGAAAAATATATCTGATGTAGAAAAAAATGCATATCATAGTATTTACATCAGACTTTATACATAGAGGAGCATCAAATTTTGGCAATGAAGAAGAATTAATTTTAGTTTAAAGATTATATTTTATGTAGATATAGGAACAAAACCAATTACTTTCAGAATTGTTTTAAAATATAGAGACTAACTCTTGCATGAATTCCTAGTATCATGTAACTCTTACTGAATGAATGAGTACTATATTTTGGAAGAAAAATAATTTTGCCTCATGCTTGTAAGACATAAGGTACATATGATAGCTATTAGGTAATTTAACATTTTCTCCATTGATCTTTGGAAATTGTCCTGCAAGCCAGTAAAAAAGACATTTTTAGAAGTTATGACTTTTTTATATCTCTCCTCATTACATCTATTTGTGGTTCTTAATCATATTCCCCAAATTAAACTATTCTTGTTCCTCTCTTTCTATGAATAATAAACCAAACCAGAGGACCCGTGAGTGCTTCTCTTGTCCCAAGTGCAGCTGAGTGTTTTAACCACACCCTGCCTTATCTCAGAGTGATATCTGGGCAAAAATCATCCCTTCTTCAAATCTTCTTTTTCATGAGTAAGTGTGCAGACAAGAAGCGAATCATAACCTACTACAGCCATCTGGACATACAATAAAGCCCCATTTAGCTGTTATATTGATCAGCTGCACATACTTCCCTACCCTTTAGAAATGGAATTTTTGTACTCACAAGATATTTGCAAAGCCTCAAGTCACCCTCAGGACAGTCTTTCATTTTATATTTCTAGTTGCAAACTTAGTATACTGCTCTAGTCACTGTGGCACAAGAATTGCATTTATCAGAACTATTTTTATGTCTTCATTTAAGTGTTTTGGGTTTTTTTACAAAAGAATCCTGAAATGCACTGGCTGAGGATTTTTTTATTTAGCCAACTAATGACAGATTTGATGTATTGTCCAAGATGAGATCAACGTTAAAACTGATTCCTCTATAATAACTTGCTCTAATTTGTTTTTCACAGGATATGTTTCAAATCATGATTTCTCTGTGTCATTTCTTTGGATGGAATCTTAATTTCCAGTGTTAAGGACACAAAGGTCCTTATTTTGTTGTTGTTGGGGTTTTTTTCTCCAGATATTTCATGTTGTACAGAAATAGTTTCATTTTTATTTCTATGAAATTTTAGTAAGGAAGGTTCTGATTTTTCAAATTCGTTTAAAAAATGCAATAGTACTTCTGTCAGTCATGTAATATGACCACAGAATTGTGTACAAAGGGTAACACTTCAGACTCTGCTTAATTAAATATGATGTTTTCAATGCAATTTGACAAATGGAGAAGACACGTGCATATGACTGTAGGTCACAACGGAAACAGAGAAGATATGTGATCTAACTCATATCCCAGAGAAACCTTTCATTGCTTTCTATTTTCCTCTGCTTAAGACATACACACTTAGTAATTGAAAAAGCAGCTAAATAAACACAGAGTTAAAGAATTTTCCATTCTGCTTAACACAGCCTTTTGGCTGGTAGTAAGTGCAGCTGCCTAAGAGACTATTTCCAGGGAACCAAAGTAATTTCACTATGTCGTTCTCCTTCTTACTCTGAAAAATATAGAAAATGCATGTAACAAAGAAAAAAGTCTTAATCATATACATAGAATCATAGAAAAATTTGGGTTTAAAGGCACTTTTAAAGGCCATGTAGTCCAGCATGCCTTCAATGATCAGGGATTTTCTCAACTAGATGTGGTTGCTTTGAGCCTCATCCAGCCTGGCCTTGAATGCTTCCAGGAATAGGGCACCTACCATCTATCTGGGAAACCTCTTCCAGTGTTTTATCCTGTCATTGTAAAATGTTTCTTCCTTCTATTTGATCTAAACCATCCTCTTTTAATTCAAAGTTATTATGCCTTATCTTATTGCAATAGATGCAAAAAAAATGTGTCACCCATCTTTCTTGTAAGTCCTGTTTAAAGTACTGAAAGGCTGCAATGTTCTTTCCTCAGAGCTTTATCTTCTCCAGCCTTTTGGTACGTTTGGTGCTGGTTTAATCTGGGGTAGAGTTTACTTTCTTCACAGTGGCTGAAAATGGGCTGTGTTTTGGATTTGTGCTGAACACAGGGTTGATAACACAGAGATGGTTTTGTTATTGCTGAGCAGGGCTTGCACAGAGCCAAGGCCTTTTTTGCTTTTCACACTGCCCCACTGGTGAGGGGACTGGGGGTGCCTGGGAGGCTGGGAGGAGACACAGCCAGGAGAGGTGACCCAAACTGACCAAAGGGATATTCCAGACCATGTGGTATCATCTCAGTATATAAAGGGGGAAAGAAAGAGGAAGGGAGGGGGAATATTTTAAGTGATGTTTGTTTTCCCAAGTAACTGTTATGCATTATGGGCTCCTGCACTCCTGGAGCAGTTCTCCTAAACACCTCCCTGCCCACAGGAAAGGGCAAATTAATTCTTTGCTAGTTTGCACAGTTTTTGCTTTCTCTATTAAACTGTCTGTATCACATCCCACAAGTTCTCTAGCTTTTACCCTTCTGATTCTCTCCCCAGTCACTCCGGGAGGGAAGAACAGCTCCATGGGGCTGCTTGGCTGGGGTTAAACCACAACACAGCCCCAAGTCTTAGCCTTTGCTCACAGGAGAGATGCACCAGCCCTCTGATCATCTTTGCGGGCCTCCTCTGAACTGGGTCCAACAGCTCCATGTCCTTCCTGTGCTGGGACCCCAGAGCTGGATGCAGCCCTGCAGTGGGGTCTCACCAGAGCAGAGCAGAGGTGCAGAATCCCCTCCCTCCCCTGCTGCCCACGGTGCTCTGGATGCAGCCCAGGACACGTTTGGCTTACAGGGTGTGAGTTCCCATGGCTGGGTCATGTCCAACCTCTCATCTACCAGCATCACCAAGTCCCTCTCATCAGGGCTGCTCTGGATCTGTTCATATCCCAGCCTGTGTTTCCCTAGTGTTTCCCTGATGTTAACACTTGGCCTTGCTGAACCTCATGATGTTCATCCACTGATGTAATCACTCCATCATAGAAGGCCATTAGGTTGGTCAGATAGGACTTGCCCTGTGTGGTGAAGCCTCATGATTTAAAGTGTGTCAAACGTTTTATCACTTCTTTCAGTAAAGTAACAGCTACAAATTTAAGTGTGCTCTGGGTTTTATGGGCTACCAACAAAATAAGGAATGAATTTTACAATTATTGAGCTTACATCTTTTAAGAAAGTAAAAGCATACTCAATGTCAGAAGCTGATGCGTGAAATTGTTTAGTGCTATATAATCTGCATCTCTGAGCATTCAACAAGAAACCACTGATGCTTTTAGAAGTCACAAATAGACTTTTTCTCCCATTAGATACGAAATAAGGACTTTCCTGAGTTTACATGATATTTTTTCTGTCAGAGTCCCAGGGATCAATATTTCCATGTATCTTCTATCATAGCCCCAGGGATTAATATTTGCATGTATCTTCTATCAGAGCTACCTGTTAAATTATCTCATTTTCACCTTCTTCTCTTGGAATAAGCAGGGAAGTATTGGAATCTATTGCACTACCTACCTTTTGCAATAAGCAGTAGTTCCAAACCTTATCAAATTAAAGTTGAATATGCATCTCAAAGTTGATTGTCCTAAGGGCAAAAAGTCATGATAAAGTTATTCCTTAATCTCTAGACCATGCTGCAGTACAATTTTCTTTCCTGTCAGCCTGTGAGGCTCAGAGCTCCTCCCTGCCTCAAACCTACAGAGACTTCTCACCAGGAAGCTGGAGGCTGATCCTGTAGCTGGATTCCAAATAATGCTACAAGTTTAGTACAGGGAAAATAAAATAAAAAAAAAATTTAAAAAAAACAAAATAATTTTATCATTAATCTGTGGCTGTCAAGAATGTTTTGAAAAATTTGGATCACATTTCGGATATCTGAGTTTCATCCAAAATGTATACTGCTTCTTTGTAAATAACAAAGAGTTGGCAACACAAACGCCCTAATGGGGAAGGGATATTCACTTGGAATGTCTGAAATATCAAATTTGTTCATGCTTTCTTGGGTTCTTATGTCACTGATACTGTTATAATGTACCATACTAACAGAAAAATGAAACTTAACTTTTCATTTGATGAACATAAAATATTCATATGAACAAAAAAAGCATTATTGTGACTTTAGATCAAGTTAATGAAGCATTTTGTATTGAACCATGCAGTGCATTAAATAATGGCTCTACTTACCATCACAAGTCACAGTCTGCCTTTGCCCAACAGTGACATGTCATTAATATTACCCTGTTGCATCAGAGAGCTGCATATTTCCCTCATCCATGTAAGAGTTCCATGGGTATCTTGGCACACCTGCTCCCTGATGCACACAATTGCTTCATGATGCTTAAATCTCAAAAATGTTTGATTTATTTCACTTGAAATGGTATTTATTCTGTGTCTTGACACATGTTATAAGTTGGAATGGAAAAGAAGAAAAAATGAAAAGGAAGGAGAAGAGAAAATATGTGTAAGGAGGTGAATAAATAACCTGTTAAAATTTCAGGGCACAAATTTGTGTAAGATCAGCTGTGAGTATTAGTTACTCACAGCTGACTCATAGGAGATCCAGAAAAGAGGACTCTAAGTGCCTTCTTCAGCTATAATTTACATTCATTTACCTTTTTTTCAACGTAATTATTTCTTACAATTGGCCTGTGGGTTCGACCTTCTGATGCAGCCAATTCCAGGAGTCCTATCAGAGGTATTGTGAAATGAAATATAACACTAAATGGGTGTGATTCTAAGGGAGACTGACTGAAGCTAAATGAGTAATTGAGGCTGAGAAAGTTGCAGCAAGGGTGATGTGCATCTGAAATGCTCCAGAAAGAGATTTTTGCCATTTCCAGTAACTTCTGCCCATAGCAGACCATGGTATGCACTGGATATTTTTGCCTGTATGTTAGGTGAAATACTGTTTTTCTTCTAAAAGCTAAACTTCGAACTACATTTGAATACCAAATGTAAAACCATCCATTTGATGAAATAATACAGAAGAGAAAAATTCAAATAGAAAGAGTTGATCAGTTTAGGTTTCAAAACATTTTTTTTTATAGAGTGCATGGAACTGACTGGAAAGGATGGGAAAAAATGTTTGAAAAATAGGAAATAGTTTAGGTAAGTTAGTATGCAAACTCTGAAAATGCTCAGGACCTGTGGTAAACTGGATTAACATATTATAAATAAAACAATGAGAATTATTATGTTTAAGATATAATCTCCAAGTGCTTCTGGATGAAAAGAATTCTATACTTCCATCATTTTGGAATCCCTCCACAATACAGTATAATCTGCAAAAAGTCTGTGTTACAGTACAAGATGCATAATTTCCTCATTGTATTTGGTCACAGAACAGACCGTTCATTAAGTCTCGTTACAGTATTAATTTATGTACGTACACATATACATATGTTGAGAATCTAAAAGGTGTTGATTTTGGTGGTAAATGAATCAAACAGCGATTAGGGTGTCAATAATGAACAAATAAAGACAGATCAGAAGAAAAATAATGAGTTTTAGACTTTGGAATTTATGATGTATCCCAAAAAGAATGAAAATAGTCTTTTCCATCAGATAATGTTTTAATCGAGATGAGGAACCATTACATGCAGGAGGCCTCACTGCAGAGTCTGTTTGCAGAAAAAAAAAATGAAAGGACTTTTTTTTTTTTTATGAGAAAAGACAAATTTCAAAGTCTCAGAAACTTTGGGAATAAATTTAACTGTGATTTTCATGGCTTACACAAAGTGAATTAACACTTATTTAGCTCTTTGGTATTAACTGCCCATAGATAATCAAACCAAAAAGATAATTATGCAGCATTTTCACTTGCTGACTGTTTTTGTGTCAGGTTTGCTGATTGCATTCCCAATTATTAGGGCACAATGCTACTCCACGGTACTTACACTGCTAGAATATGGTGCATGTTGGACAAGCAATTTGCCTCCACAAAATGCTGGAAATGTTTAGCCTGTGGTCCATATACATTTGGTACATTATTTGCAGAGCAAAAATTGAAACTCATATCCGTATTGGAAAGTAGAATGTATTCACAAACTTAAGCAGCTATTTTCAGGTATAGACAGATATTTGTGTGCATCATTAACTGACTGGTGTAAATATGCATAATTGATCGTAAAATGTGCACATGATAATTTACAGGGACGTTCTCAGCTACTTCAGTGTTTTTATTCTAGGAAATATTAAAGTTGAGAAGATAATGATGACTACAACCCAATATTCAACTGAACTCTGCTGGAACTTAGAGTGTCACAGACCAAGAACAAATGTTCAATCCTCCCCTATGGCAGTTGTAAACAAGCCAAGAATCCATGAAGCAAAATACATGATTTTGATAGGTGGCAAATAATTGATATTTGTTCTGTAGACAACTAGCAACCATGTAGAAATGTTTGTCAGAAAGCAATATTCTGTGTCCAGGAAGCTGTAGCTAGGATCTTTGGATCCCAGAAATTGGACAGGCAGTGTTTACTGTTGGGCAATGTCTCTTTATTCTGCCTTGCTGCCTGCTAAACTGACTCAGGACAGGTAGAAAAGTTAATTGATGAGTTTGGTTTTAATCTGAGTTAGTGTTTAGGGAGATCAGGAATCCTCAGCTTACAGGAATGACAAGTCTTCAAGGAAGAGTGAGTGACTGATTAACCATAATTTGAGTCATGGTGTCAAAGTACCCATAAGAGTTTTGAATAGATACTAAGAATAGAAGTTATTCATTTGACTTCAGTGATGCCAAACTTGTACACCATGGTGCTACCTCAGCAAAGACAGTAATATTCATTTTGAGTGATATTTAGCTATTTCTGCATTCTTCTGTATAACATTCTGTAATATTTCTTTCAACCGTATATAATGCCTGTCTGCAGAATCTAAAATTTCTCTATGGAACAGTAGTTATAATTCTAATCATAGATTTATCTTTTGGGTTTAGTTTAGTATTTACCAGTTAATTTCAGGTTCTTTTAAGAAGACAGTGAAATGTTATTACCTTTATCAGTCTCTGTTCTTCCATCAGTGATTATGCTGTAACTCATTTGGTGATTCATTCTCACTGTTATTTTTCCTAGCCTTTTTGTGAATTTTATTTTTTCTTTAGGGCAGAGAGTTAAGGCAAAGTAATCATAAGATAAAATAAAGACTTTGCTCTCCCTTCTACTTTCAGTAGAGTTTAACAAATCTGCATTGACTGACAGAATGGATTTTTCATTAAGTACAATGTGCTGTTTCTTGAGACTACATTTATACGTTGAATATTTTTATGTTATCAGAATCATGATGACAACTGCAAGCATGCCTCAGAATTTTGCAGCAAAAGGAATACATTTAATGAGTTTACTCTCATAAAAATATATAAAATAGCGCAATAGATTTTTTAATATGCACATTTTGAGTCAATATATTATTCCTCTAAATGTTCCCCAGATTTCAAATGTATGGTTTTCTATATTTAAATTAATAAATGAGAACTACTTGCCTAGATATATCTTTTGTTATAATCATAACAATTTTCTACTGTACATTCACGTGAAAGATGTTAGTCCACATTCCTTTTTTTTCTGAAAGTAACAAACAGTTCTAGCTTCTACAATGTATCAGCAAAAATGCTCTTGGAAATCTAACACACTCAAGATAAAAATTAGAAAACAAAAAAAATCATTAATTTATTATAGATTCACTTTTAGATCCAGATTGTCAAACAAACCAGGAGTCTCAGTAGAGTTTCATCAGTTTATAACAGCCATGGATTAAGTCTACAGTAAGACCAATGGAAAATTGTACATTTAAATGGGGAAATCAACTGTGTAAACAGAGACAACAGAACTAGATAAATCATTATTCTTAAGAAGAAAACCTGTCACTGATTCCAGGCTCTTCATAAATGCAAAATGACATCCTATTTCTGATAAAGGTGAAAGGTTCTTTCTTTTGCCTCTGATTAGTAGAGTAATCAATACAATATATGCTGGAAATATATTTTACTTAGCTTTTATAAAACTTCAGGGAAGATTTTGTCGAGGTTCTGATACTGCACAGCAGAAAAGGCATGGCCTAATGATAAAACCATGGGCCAAACCATAACACTGTTTTGAAAGAGATGGTGTCTGAGGAGAGAGTATGGACATCGTTTAGCTGTAGAATAGAAACTCCAAAAGTGGTACAGAAAACACATTTAAATTGCAAAATATAACTGTAAAGAGACAGAAAATAAATTCCTGATCACATGAAAGATGATAGAATGGGCAAAAGATTCAAACTAAGCAAATAATAATCTGACAAGATTCTAAGAGAAATGTCCAATATCATAGATGATGGCACATCCAAACAGATTGCTGGATAGGGCCACGGAGTCTGCATTGTTGGAAGTCTTAGGAATGACGTCATAAACTGAGAATAAATAAAAAATAGTATTCCATTTTCCTTTGCATACATGCACTAATGCCATACTGGGAAAGAATATTGACTAAATAAACTTTGTATGGTCCTTCCAATCAACATTTTTTAGTTATACTGAAATGTATCATTGGAATGACAAGAAATAAGAATCAAGGGAATTTTTTATTGCTATTTGTCCACAAATATTTGCAGCCTAAGCGAGATTGGATCAGGTTAAAGTGGGTTCTGCAGTTTCACTTACTGTAATCTGAAGAGATATCCTGCACAGGAGCTGCTTTTGCTCTCCTGCTTCCTTCACCCAGCAGGTGGCTGGTGCCAGAAAATCACAATTTATCTCTCTTTCAGAAACATTTTCTGCAGGCTTATGTGTGTCTTCATGGAGAAGGTACTGAAGAGGTACTTTAGATTTCCTGGTTTCTAAGATGTAGGTCCTGAAGTTCCAAGAAATTTGAGTCTTTCAGGTTCTAAACTGCCACCAAGCTAGAAAGCATGCCAAGGGAGTAGGTAACTACCATTCGCAGCTCCACAGTTTTTCAGCATATCTTCTGGGAACTGCTGGGTTGACTATGTCAGTTCTGTTGAAATGATCCTGTCATCCCCATGTGACTTTCATGGCAAACTATCAAAGGTTTGTGATGTAAAATATTCTGATATTTTGCTCCTTCTGTAAGCAAAACTCAATTGCAACAAAAAAAATTCCTTCTCGGTTTATTTAAATAATTGAGAAATCTATTTTTCTGGGCAAGGGAGACATTGCTCTGTGCAGAACTTCCATTTTGTTTCCTGGACAGAGCAAAGCCATTCCACCTCTCCGAAACATTCAGTATCAAGCAGTCAGGTGGGGGAGGCTGAGACAGAAACCTAAATGTATTGATCTTCCCCTCTGAGGAGCAAAATCAGGCACACAGATGGATCTTAGAGACTCCAGGGCCATGAATATTTTCTTGGTCTGAAGCAGGGTGGACATATCACAACTGGGATATAAACAAATGAGAACATTTTCAGAGGCTGTAGCAATGGGATGGGGAAAATAAACAAACCTATTGCTGTAAATTCATACTTCTCAAAGGAAAAAAAAGGAGGGGAAAATAGATATAGGAGAGTAGGGACAAGCCATTTTTAGAAACACGCTATGTAATAATGCATTTCATTTCCCAGGGCTGTAGCTAGAATAAATATTGTACCTGTTTATGAGCACATCCAAGGGTCACAGCTCTGAAGAGTTTGTTTTGGCTGCTTTGGTATATGATTGAATATAATTTCTAGTTCAGTTTTATTTTTGGTCTGAAAAGGATCTCTTAGAAAGCCAATCAAATGTTTAGCTCTAATGTGCTGTCAAGTAGAATATAAATTCCTCAGTTAGCACTTCACATAGCATACACATACTTTACCACATTTCACAGAGTAAAGCAAATAGAAACTGCTTGATTTACAAATTTGCACTCAGGCTCAAATACAGTGTATATTAAATCATATGCATCCTGTACAGGTTGCTAGTAAACAAGTAAGAGAAAAGAAAAGCTGAAGAGAAAATGAAGGCTGGAATTTAATGGCATTCCACTATTCATCTAATTTCCCTTTTTTATATTAGAATGCTAGAAGCAAGCCTTGACAAGCTACCCAAACACTCTTGCTGATCCTATTTTATACCTTTCTTTTTATTAGTCTTCCTCTTTGCAGTGGTAACTGAATTTGTCACATTTCAATTCCGAAAAATATTGCAATATTTGAACAATATTACTGGTTTCTGTTGTCATATTACTAGGAATTTTAAACCAATTGCATAAAATAAGTTTTGATAAGTGCAACATAAATGAAGAGTTTATCAGAGAGAATGTATTCATCATCTTTTTCTTCTCTTTATTTCCTATGTTTAGATTGTGACCAAATCACCAAAGATGTTTTTAAAGTCCACGTTTTCCTCTGGAAAACGAAACCAATTGTTCTTCCTGAAGACTGTGAGGCTGTATGTCCTCTGGAGGATGTCCAGCTCCTCAGACTGAGCTGCCATGAATGCAGGCCCTGCCATGGCTCTTTTTGCCCCTTCACTGCCTGGGCATGATGCTGAGCAGCTGCTTCAAAGCATCTTTTCTAAACTCTGCAGACACCATTCCTGCCTTCAGCCCTCAGCTACCTCCCATTTCCTTTTCCACAGTCTTCTCTATCAGTTTCAACTCTTTCTATTTCACAGGTATCTCTTTGCTTTAATCCGGGATTCCTCTTCTAATCTGACCACCTCATTTACCAGTTAGATTTTGATCTCATTAATACTCATTTATGTTTTAAGATCCAGCTAATCCAGTTAATCTCAGCATTTTCCAACAAAATAGGAAAGAGGTAACTTGAAGCCATCCCTTGCTATGTTTTAACTCTCATTTGTGTATGTAGTATTAGAAGACTTTTGATTTGTATACATTTTGTGTAGCCAATGTCTTTCCAGAACAATCCAGACATACTATAGGTCAATTGACAGAGAGCATCTATAGTAAGAATATTCCAGAGAACTAAGCTGTCCTAAAATAGAGGTATTTTTGGGCACAATTCCTGGGTCACTCTTATTAAAATCTAGGGTGTGACTCACAGCTGGCAGAACACATTAAGGCTCTTGTGTTCCTGAAAACGATCTGAGTATCATGCCAAAGTTATCCTGTATTTTCTTTCACATTTAGGAAGGAAAAATTAAAATTAGGTTTGGACTGTGCAAATGTCTCAGACAGAAAAGCACTGGCACTTTTTAAAGACATTGGTTGTCTTACTATTTGCCAAAATGGTCATTAAAACCACATGAAAAGCTACCATGGGATTCAGTTTTGGAATCCATATTCTGAAAATCTGCAATCTACAAGTGTGTCTTATTTCTCACAATGTCTGAATAACTTAATTTAAAAAAATTAAAATTCAACGGATATTTATTTCAGTAATGTTTATATCAGAATGGCTTTGTGCTCTGACATTAGCTTTAGAAAAAAAGACACACAATAATTTAATTTTAAAACTGAAATGCTCAGGCACTGAGGTTAATAAAGACCAAGTATTATGCATGAACATTTTTCTATTCATACTTAATATTCATTATCATTATAGCTAGAAAGCATTTTAAAACATTCTAATTTTTTAAATATTCAAATTCATGAGCTGTATAAAATGCATCCCCTTATACCATTAGTAGTCTAATTCCCATTGACACAGAAGACCTTTCCAATCATATCCATTTTTAAATACTCAGACTAAGATGAGAGATTTATGCAGGTCAGTCTGTCATATGCATCTGGAATAAAAATTTGTAATCATGTACTTTTGTAGATTAAGAAAGATGGAAATACTGTATGCCAAAAACTAGGCAAGAATCTTTGGTATACCTCTCAAATTCCTTCTGCCTTTTAAAGAAATATAAGAAAGTATGTAGTTTTTAAGAAAATATCTGAATTTCCACCTCTTTTACCTCTCCTCATCATTCTCTAGATTTAAAAGCCAACAGTTTGCCATATGCCTCTTCCATATCATCACACAAAACCATATTGGATCCTTTCTAGTTTCCTAATAGAATTTTTCCTTTCTAAACTGATCTAGGTTGAGACTTTTCATCCATTCAAATATGAGAGATCTGAAAAAAGGATTTCTAGTTTCTTAAACTCTATCTGTATAACTGTGCAGTTATCACAAGTATATTGCTATTGACTGTATTTATACAGAAGCTTTATTAAGCTCCCTGTCCTTTCTCTTTTCTGTTGAGTGAAATTTGACTTACTGAGAGAAAAAGTACAATCACTCTAAGATTCTTCTTCAAAATTCCATTTGTCAGAGGAGTTGATAGTCTCAAAGAAGATTTGAAATAGTTCTGTCTCTTACAGGCTAGCATTTAGGAAACAGCAATGCACTTCATGGTTTGCCTTGGATTGTTTGACAGCACAGTAAGCTCTAAGTGTTCAGTGTTCATACTTTTATTCAGGAACAGAAAATATTAAGGGTTGGTTCTAAATTTATCTTGGCAGCGAGGTTTTCTCTAGCAGTGATGACTTCTTAAGTAAAATTGAAAGGGTATTTTTGTTTTTCAAATGTCATTGTTTCTTCAACAGCAGGTTGCCAGTGATTGTTTTTATTTTCATTAAGTGTTCTATGTGTTGGAAACAAGGTAAGTGCAAACTGAATGTTCTCAAAGAGAAAAATTCCAGTTTGTGATATAAAGGTCTCTTTCCAGGCAGTGCTAATTGTAGTTGTTTGCAATGATCTTTGAAAAAAGCAGTCATGTAGAACTCTAATAATGATTTCATGCTGCCCATAGCGTTAGTCAAGTGTTTTAAAAATGAAATAGAACCAAAGTAATTGCAAAATAGGAAAACTATTGAAGGTTTAAAATGTTTAGAGAAAACTTTCTGTCCCCCGAATGATCTCAAAACAGCTTTATTTTTACACCTAGGATCAGTTCAATGTAGAGCAAGAGGAATTTGCTTCCCTACATTCCTGCGAAGATCAGGATTTGGCCCCATATGAAAAAGTTCTATAATGAAAAATCTAAAGGCTTTTCTGCAACATTAGTACCTAACTTATTATAAACTTGCAACTGTACATGCACATTTTTAACAAGAAGCTTACCTTGATTGAGTCAAGATGTTAAAATATATATGAAAGAATAACATGAACTATAATGATGTTAAAAGTTAATGATGAAAAATCTGGTCCTTTTAATGAATGACCTGTGAAAATCCTTACACCTGCAGTGACCTGTGGAACCCTCTGTGTAATGAATACAGGCAGGCTACATATCAGAGGAAGGATACAAAAGTCACAAAAAATGCTGAATATTGAAGTATTTTCAGGTCTCAGTACAGGTTCTCTAGAGATTATCACTTTCCTCTATACTGTACTGCACTCTAAGCATAACTTAAATGCCTGGCAACGGGAGTACAAATTGCTTAATGGTACGTTGCTAAAATCATTTTTATAATGAGAAAAAATTACTTTCCTTAATATTAGGGAGAATGAAAGAAGAAACAGTCAAATATTTTCTATCTGTAGTGAAACTATTAAATTAATATTTAGCCACTTGAATTCAAATGCCTTTGTTTTTAAATATTCTGAGTACCTGCTCCTCAATGGGCATCACCGAAATCACTTCATGACTGACATCTCTGGAAATCAAGCCCTCTATTTAAATGCCAGGAGTGCACAGGTTTCCCAAGAGTGCATACAAGATATAAGGGTAGTTATTTGATATCTGAAGCTTGTGACTAAGCTTGAGCTCAGAGACTCATGATCAGAATACTCAGTGCCAGGCTGTAATTATGTTCAGGTTTGGATCATACAGTTGAACATCTGAGCTGATAGCACCATCAGGTCAGGATGTGGATGGGAACAACTACTGTCCTGTCCTAGCCACACCTCCCTCCCAGCAAAAAAAACCAAAAAAACAAAAAAACTTGTTTTCTTGTGGTAATATCATCTGGTCCACATAAGTCACCAAGCAGGGTCCTTCCTAAAGCATTTTAGGTCACATAAAGCAAGAGAGAGTCTTATAAAACAGCGCCCTGTCCAGGCTGACATATTGCTGTCAGTGCGGATGAATGGAGAGGCGATAGAGATCACTGCTTCAGAAGACTTCAGTCCACCCCTTGACTCAAGCAATTTATGACTGTATTGACATAACCTGGCAGTTAATTTAAGGTCCTGCATGTGGAATGTCACTTTTCATTTTAACTCCTGATTTTAATTGTGGTTTGGTAGCTCAGACTACCAAGGGTTAGAAATACATGTCAGATTCTTAGAAGTAAACCTGACTTAAATAATCACCTTTAATGGCCATTGTTCTATGTTACTAGAGTAGGCAAAACAAAATTCTAGACTTAGAAATAGCTGTATAACATTTTCTGCTTTTTGTGCATACCCATCATGAATGCATGAACCTGAGGAAAAATAAAAAAAGTTTTAATAATAATGTCTAGTTTAAGTGGGGGAAGTTATTCCTGTGTTGATATTCTTAAAACATCCAGCCACAGGATTGATTTTAAGCCCTTTAAATATACCAGCAAAATGTACTTATGTAATCCGTCAAGCAGAAGGAAAAAGGATATATTCTGTTTATAACACACTAAGTAGGCAGATGTCTCTAAAGTAGATTCCACTTCAATGCAAGACTGTGATACCAATTAGAAAGCATATGCCATATTGCCTTGACATCTTGTTACTAAATGCTGATGAAAGTTTATGATCATAAGTGAAATATGTAAAGTAGGACTGAAAATAATCTTTCAAATTAAAACTGTTAAAATATATACTGTGCAGAATGTATACCAGGTGTTCTGCAATGCAGGCTCCAGGGATGTATTTCTGTGGGGGTTTGTAGAGTACAGCAACAGATTTCAATGCTGCCTCAAGTCCTGAGACACATCAGCTTCCATATTTTTCTTGTGAAGACTAACACCAATAGCAGGTGACCAAGTTACAGTAAAAGATACTGACAGGTGTAGAGGAGTTTGATAGCAAAGCTATGGTGGCACCGTGGTAAGGAGATTGATTTGGAACCAGAACCTCCCACCTAGCTTTGAGCTCAGGCTCGCTTTGTAGCACCCACTGCTACCTTGATCCATGATTATCCAGATTTCTGCTGATGCTTCAGCTTTCTGCCTTCTGTCAAAGGTGGGAGCCCCATATGGACATGAGGCTGTTCAGGGCATGTGATCACCCTGTGGCATGGACAGCAATGGTATGTGCTGAAACCTTGAAACTGGGACTGTTTCAGTTCCTCAATTTAATGTATGTAACAAGGCTGCCATTAAACTTCTGACTTTCCCAGGAATGGGACGATTGCACTCTATGCTGTATTCTAACTCCAAGTCTTTGGACTTGGTGCAGGGCTCACTGGGCCCTGCAGTCTCATGTTCTCTGTTATTGCTGTTTTGACTAACAATTGGGATATTATTTCTGTATTTTCCTTCTTTTACGAAGCTCTCAAATTCATATTCTAAGATCAAAAATGTTTGTCAGAACTAGTCTAATACCTTTCATAACATGGACCATCATATTTCAGAGTTTATTCCTTCACTGAGAGCAAAAACTGATGTGTTTAGAAGGTCTAAGATTCTGAGATGAAGACACTCAAAGACAGAAAATCTATCTCACATGTTCTGATGTTTATTCATATTCAGTCATAAGGAAAATAATGCTATTCCATTTTCAGCATGTTTCACTAAATCCCAGCCGTCTTTGTTGTTGTCTTTAAACACCGAAGGGTTAATGCCTTATCCAGCAAAGCTGAGTATATGGTATGCTCAAATCAACTCATAGTCTTAATTTTAGTATTCTAATTAGGTAGAACACATAAACCTACATTTCTTTAGCTCTTAAAGTGTTCTTATGGCTTTTTCATGCACAATTCCTTTTTCCATTTCATTATTTTCAATTCAAGCTTTTGAAGTATAAAATGTATACATGTATACGTGTATAAAGGAAGTGGTCTTCATATTTTAGTATGTTTTTGAACAATGCTGAATTCAGAGATGTATCTTTTATCACATTCATTTTCAAATCAGCATTGGTCAATTTATGTTCTTCTGTCAGTGCTAGCCACTCCTAGTTCAGTTCAGTGAGTTTCCCCACTTTGAGAAAGCAGCTGACTACTTATTAATCCATTTGCCTGAATTTTGTTGGTCTTGTGTATGTTTTTTTAAATTAAGACATCATGGAGCAGTAAGCTAAATGCACTAAACAGAATGGTGTTGATGTAATAAGTGTTTCTGTCTTTTCATGGCCTTTATTATTATTATTCATTATCAGCTTCTCAGCTAATCCACCTGGTATTGCTACCATAATAACCCATTTATAACCAATTTTGTAAGCCCACTTCCAGTGTTGATAATGGAAAGAAAATTTTCAGTCTGGTAGGAATTGTGGTGAGCACTTCTTTCCCTTCCTTTCTTCTTCCCCTCTTTCTGCTCTCTTTAATTCTAAACAAAATATTGAGTTATTGAGATAAATATTTCATAATTGTCCTGATTTCAGCCAAGGATAGGGTAAATTTTTCACAGTAGGCATGAGGGGGCAGAGCCTGGAGCTGTGTGGGCATGGCCAAGATATTGTGTTAATTCCATAATATCTTCCAAAATGGCCAGGGCTGGGGAAAAGGGACTCTCTCTTTCTTCCTAGATGTGGGGGTGATCCTTTCCCGTGGAGAAAGTGCGGTGAGCAGCCAGGAAAAAAGCATGGGCATGGAGGTCCAGGCACCATTATTCATTTTCTTGGGACCACACTAGGTCTGGTCAAGTGGTGAGAAATTTCTGTATGTAAATCACCAATTTTATGTATACTTTTGTTATTAATATTGTTGCTGTTCATTTTCATATCTCATTACTGTTTCCAGTAAATTTTTCTCATCTCAGTCCATAATCTCTGCCTTTTGTTTTTCTCAACAGCAGGGAGTGGGAGTGCTGGTCCTAAACCACGACAATTGTTAGTTTTCAAAAATCTGAATTTGCCACGTGGAACAAACAGCATGTAGGAACTTCGAACATGTTCATCCCTCCCAGAAAACATCTTGGTTTTGATGAATCACACCAAGTGTTTAAATTCCTCATCTTTACCAGATGAAAACATACATTCTAACTCTTTCAGCATACTGGAATATTCATTGAGTTAATTTTCCTTTTCATCATCGTTACAAATTTTATCTCATTTATCTTATAATTGGAACAATATAATTGTAGGTTTTATTGCATCTGTAATATGTTGAACTCATGGATCCTGCCAGAAAACATACTCCTGATGCCTTTATTTCCTTTTTAATTTCTCCAAACCATTTTGTTATCAGTTGTACAGTCTTTTGCTTCTTCCCAACACTTCATATTCCCTGTACTTATTTTGCTGCTATTGCTTTTTCCTTTTTTTCTCCAAGTTCCTATTAAATACACTTATTCCAAACTATTTTCTGCAATTTTTTTCATATTTTTCTCCTTAATTATAGTAGAATTTCTTTGGTATTCATGAAAAGACCTAACAAAACAAGCTTTTTCTATACATTTTTTTCCTTTACTGTTGACTTGAACAAGAAATGTACATAGAAGTTGTATACTTTTAAAGAATTGGGGGTTGAGACAGACATAGTGAATTAAAGAGAAAGAACAGGAAAAGAAACCTAAAATACAGAAACAGCATCTTACAACAATTACAATACAATCTAATCTTTGCATATACTGTCATTGCTTTCCATCATTCTGTGCTTATTTTCCCAAACCTCTGTAAGCCTCTTGATTTGGATATTAAAATCTAAGGAGAAAAAAATGCTTTTTTTTTCCTACAGATTGCATTAATCAATCAGGAGCTGCATGGTTTTGACAGATCCTGGCTTTGTAATAGATATAAAAAAGAAATATGGTGTCCATAGCCAAACATTAAGATGCATTCTAAAAATATTATATTGATAATATTCATTAATGAGAATAATGAGTTATCCAAAAGCTATGTTGTATATGCTCTGTATATTTAAATTTGCAGCTGTATTTGAATGGTTCTTGTACCATCTGTAATGCAATTTGTAACATTTAACTACATATGATTTGAATGAATATTTCTAAAACATTATACATACTTTTTTGCTATCAAATTGATGTGTGTTACTTTGGTTTTCCTCTGATTACCTATAAACAACTAGAATTATTATTATCTTTTAAATGCTCTGCACATGAGTAAGTAAACATTGATATTGCCCAGTGAATGTACTCATTTACATATCCCTGTAATCTGTTTTAAAGTCAGTTGTGATAACATTTTTCTACATGTCTGATTTTTCATGTCATTATGAAAGTACTAATTTGATATTATATCAAATATCAATATCAGTGATATTTCTGATATCAATTTCAGGAAAAAAAAGTTTATTCATATTCAAATACACTGTTGTCTTAGGTTATATAGTTGTCTCCAATTATTTTCCCATCTAATCTGCTTTCTACTTCTTTTGATGACAAAGATCATTTAGACTTCTCAAGTTAGTGGTGGAAAACTTGAAAATATTCTTGAAAAAAGCAGCAAATTAAATATGGATGCTTAGTGGGACAGACTGAACTAAATAGATGAGTGGCTAGGAGGAAGGTCTGCAAATATAGTTGGTGGTTTTGGTTTTCAATATATATAATTATTTCATTCAAGAGCTGTATACTTCCATTACAATGATTTATCAGCCTTATACATTCCTAGAATATGCAGAAGGAATTTGTGCTTTCCTGTGTTGTGAAGCATATATGATCTTAAGGTTTACTGTGAATTCTTTTCTGGCCATTATCTCAATTAGTACTATGTTTAATCGCTGTTTTCTCTCAAAAACATGCATAATATCAGAAATATACACGATTTTTTTTAAAAAGAGTTTTTAAGTCGCCTAGATTTTATGCAAGGCTGAGACCACTGAAGGGTACAGAATTGAATATTGGCTTGATATTACACGGTTTGAGGAAGGATGACAAGAAGCCAAGATCCATGAGGTCTGGCATATGCTTTCCCTCATTTGTTTCTCTTCTACCACGGTCTAGTGGCACAGATGCAGGGAGCCAGATCTGTTGAGACAGCAGGAAAGATTTTCTTCTCGTGGAACAAAGTCTACTGGTACCTGCTAACGGTCTGACGACAGGGTACAAATAACTGATGTTAGGCTTCTCTGAGTTTCCATGAGAACAAAACTTTAGAATACCCACAACTGGTAGAACAAAAAAAAAAAAAAGAAATATAGAATCCTACTTGAAGATTTGAATGGATATCATCACCCAGTCTAATATATCTGTTCAGTACTTAAATAGCACATTTTTAAGAAGTTTAAAGGGTGCAAAACATTATTAGAAAAATAGTTGTGTGGTAGACTCTGCTGTAACACAAACTTAGATTTTCTTAATTCTGTTCAGGTAACAAAGACTTCAGGAAGCCACAGAATACTTCAGCTAGCAAAACATTAATTACATACCAGTACATTATCAATGATTGTATCTTAAAATTTCTGGACAAGCCTCATTGTGCCTATAACCTTCTTTCATAGTAAGTTATGGCCATAGGGTCACATACAGTTTACCAACAAATCTCTAGAATTTACCCACAGTTAGTAGCCAATGAACTGCTGAGTTACTTCTTCATGTTTTTCAAGCCTTCAACTATGAAGCTGAACTGGTAGGCAATGGAAGAAAAAATTTAACAGTATTGCTGATAAAGGCAATCAAGGAAGTTCCAAGTAGCACAGGAGTGCGTCCTTGCTTTCCTTTATATTTCACCTTTCTAGGTCCTGCCTGACTGTGCACAGAATTCTGAATACCTTGGGCCTTTCATTCCTGTTGAAGTAAACCTATTTACCATTTACCTAGGGAACGTGAACCATCTCATCTAAACACTTGCTGGAATAAAAGAGCATTTGCTGATTGAGAGCAGAGGACTGATGGAAGATGAATCTTGTTGAGGCAAGTTGCTAAGACATTTGCTCTCTGCTCTTACTTTGAACATTGTTCTTATGGGAATATATGCATCCTCAAATGCAGTTACACAGCAGTGCTTTGCATGGACCTGTTTGGTTTTGTGTCACTTGTGTGCTCTGGTGGCCACTGCTACTTCAGGGCAGTGTTGTGGGAAGACCACAAGGCATTATGGCAGAGAAGTGCACAGTATCTCAGTATGGTACAGGGAGGAAGCCACAAAGGGAGGAGAGGCTCTTTGGGACACAATTTCAGCATTGAGAAGCCTAAATAATCTCTAAGGTGAAAGAGAGAGCTTGTAATTTTTAAGATGTGAGACGAAGGGAGCACTGAATTACGATCCTCCCGTAGGTCACTGAAGACCACTTGATGCTTACTCCTGCTCCCTGCTTCTCGAAGAGTTATGGATGTAACCATACCACTCAAGGAGCTCTTAAGCTACCCAGGTTTCTTGGTATTTATTCCCCGAAGGTACAATACAGAACTTATTGACCACAACATGCATTTTCCACTTGCACATACTTTTTTCAAACAAGTAATGAAGTAGCACCACCATTATTTTTTGTCAGCAAAATAAGCTACATAAAAAATATGGACTAAGGTCAACATAATAGTTGGTCAACATAAGGTCAGCAAAATAATATCAGTGGAAAAACCCCAACTTTTTGTTACTTACATTTTTTTAAACTAAATTCCAGTCTCATCTTTTTTCCCATAACAGTGTTCAAGAAAACAGCAGTTGTTAATCCAAAACTCTGTCAATCACTCTACCAAAGGGAACAAAGCTCACAGGATATTGAGTTGCAAAGCAAAATAATAAAAACCAAAACATGGAAAATTTACAGATACACCTCTTCAAATAAATGTTTAAAAAATCCCATGAAGAATATTGTCAAACAAGTCTTGCCTATAAAATAAGTCTTGTGAAATGCTGAGGCAAAGGTTGTTGTGATTTCTGGTATAAGTTATTCACCCTTACAGCACTGGCTTACCCCTAATCTAGAAAAAAAATTTGTAAGTGCTGGCTCTCTGTGTTAATTTGGTAGTAAGTTATTTCTCACTGCCTTTTTTTTCTTGTGTCCTTGTAGTCAATACCTTTTGTCAAAGTCTTTGAGACTAGGGCTAGAAAAAACATGGAATCACAGAACTAAAAATAAGCAAATATTTTTGGGCATCACCAGGAGACAAATACCTATAAAGTCAGATGTACAAACTAGTGCATTAGTGAGTCATCATCCAGAGGGCAGAGCACATATTGGGCTCTCTTTCAGGGGAAAGGTAGAAGCTGTGTACATTGGATGCTACTGCAGTAATTTAGCTGGAAAGAGCTATCATTTAACATTAATTCTGTTTCATAAAACAGCTGGGGAGAAAAGCAAAATTATAGAGAAGAATAACAAGGACTGTAATGCATTAATTAATCACTTGTGTAAGCAACATCCTTCCCCCTCCAGCCCCACTTCCATCCTGGTCTAGAAGACCAGCCTGATTCCCATCTGAAGGGCTTTAATTTCTGTATTTGTTTTGTCACATATTGCTGGGCTGGAAATTCTCAAATCCAGTTGCTTCTAAATTGGAGTCTCCATGGCAACATTCACAGAGGTGCACATTGGAGCCAGCTGCCAGAAGAAGACAGTTACATAACACAAACAGGAGGCTTTCTGCCTTTCACTTTTACTGCCCTGAGATACACAGACAGGCAGACAGATAGAATGTAAATAATAGTGTAAAACTCTGGTAGAAAAGTGGATGACACCTCAAAGCTCTTTAAAATAATTTCAAGAGTTGTGAAGTTAGATTTCAAAAGGTGAAAATTTAGGTTGCATAAATGACTTACATTCATCCTTTGTGTTGCTTTTAGTGCTTAAAAGTAGTGACTTGCACCAAGGATATGAAGCTGAGAAGGTAAAGTGGTGGCAACACCAGCTGTATGTCAGTTTACTGCCAGCTAAATCTAATCTCTGTGTCAGTCAGGTAATGCTGGAGGTAGATCAGGACTCTCATGCCAACTATGCAGTGCAAAACATTCATAAAGAAGAAATTTTAAAGAATGACATGTTGGTTTTCCCAGAGTGACTGCAAGGAAATTAGTCTGGAAGATGAGAATGGAGACTGGGTTTGGATGTGGAACTGAGGAGTAATTAAATACAGAGAGACTAGAGGGACCATACTTGCCATCATATTTGGAAAGGCAGTATTATGTTCAAAATTAAAACAGGAAAATTAGCAGTTAGACCATTTAAGCAGCAGAAAATGCTTAAGTCTCCTGTGAAGCTTTCCTTTCATGCCCTTGGATACAAAAGAATAAGTCTTTTCCTGGACTTAAAGCAGATATTTGTATTGCATCATTGGCTACTTACTTCTCCAGGAATAATTTTGCCCATTCTTTGACCACAACTGTGTATCTCCATACAGAAATACTATTCATTTTGATGTCAGCAGAATCCCACAAAAATTTAAAAAGTTTTCCATGACTTTTCAGGAAAGAGTGACTGAGGATGTTTAGATAATTTTGTAATTAATATAAGGACAATTTTCTTTTCCCCCTCAAAAATGACTGACAAATGCAGACGTTTACCTATGTATTATCTAAGATTTCAGACTTTATATTCTACCTAGCTTCATGTGCAAAACATGTATATTTATTTTTCACACAAAACCCCAGCTTCCAGAAAGGTTCTGATAGACAGCAATATTTTCTGGGACAACTGCACAAGCAGTTGTCTACTCTGGCATTTTGTCATTCAGATAAATGCTAATACTCAACAGCTGGATCTTAACAGTCATCCATTAAGACAAATTTTTGATTCCTCCTCATGTCAAAGGTAATGAGAAAATAGTTCAAGAAAAACATCTTAAGAGAAAATGAATCTTTTTTCTTTAGCTAGCCCTGTTTTCTCTATTAATTGTCAGAAAAGATGTCTGCATCTTGGTGCAATCTCATGTTACACAACAGTTTGAAGCTTAATTTCTTCTGTGCTTTAAAACTACAAGGAAAATAAAAAAGAAAATGTGGAAAGCTGGTACTGACTAAGTCTCTGCAGCTGAGCTGAAACACGGGGTTTGGGTAGCATCCATCAGTCCCAGTAAAGCATGGCAAGTTTAGGGTTTGCCTGGCTGACAAAGCTCACCATGGGTATCCTCCTGTCACAAACTTGAATAAAACCCAGCTTTTCAGTTTCTCCTGATAGGTTTTCTTTGACTTCATGCCATGTCTTGTGAAGGAACAATATTTTGTAAAAACAATGAAAATGTGAAATTCAGAATCTACATTAAGGACAGTTACAACCTTTAATTACAAACCTACCGGCATTACCACTTTCCTTAATTTTTTTTTTCAAGTAGAAAATATACAGGGACAATGGTTGACACTGGGTTTCTTAATCACCTGATTATACACTACACGGAATTAAAAAATAATTCTGAGGCAGAGAATTCAGACAGAAAATAAGGAGGAAAAAATACAGGCCTGAAATACGGTTGGAATTTCTGGATCACTAAAATTCTGAAATTCTGACATTTCAGTTAACTTCTTTTTCAAATTCAGTCAATAAAGGTAGCAAGCAGATGTACCAGAAGTGCATAATAATGGAGCAAACATGAATTGTAGAAATCTTTGGAAATAAATAACCAACTTACAAATAAAATCAACATAAATAAGCATCTGTAAATAAAATGTGAAAAAAATCAGTGTTTATTACATTCAAATTTATATTAACAAGTACTTAAACATGTTGCGCTCAATATTCTTAAGTAAAAAGTGTTCACCATTAAATCATTTTGCAAATCTAGAGAAAGAGGTATCCAGAAGAGCAATATTATTCTGAGTTGAAACTGAATCTAGTCAATACCAACAGTCAAGAAGAGTAGAAAACTTTAAAATTACTTTTTCTAACATCTTTATTAATAAGATACTTTCACCTACTACATTTTTTCACTTACAAACATGTTTAAAGAAATTTTTAAAATAAGGATAGGATCCAGGAAAATGGTTTCCCCTTTCCCTTCTTCCCCATTTTGAAAAACAAAATCCTAAAAATTGGATAAACCCAAACCTTTTCTGTTGTCCCTAACTAACCTTTTCATATATTTTTTTTTTCATTTTATCTGCTAAGCTAAAAGAATCCTCTATTCCATGTTACCTCTGGCAACATTTATAAGTAAAAGACCAGTGAATAACTGCAAGCACTTCACTGCCTGAATAGCTTTGCAATCCTTTGTGGTATTGCTCTGGAAGGGATTTCTCATCCAAGTTAGATTTTGACATTTGAGACCCCAAGCAGCAATTCCCATGGCTGGCCAGGGAGAGAAAGGTACCCGAGGTATTTCCCAGCTCTGTGCTGCCCACAGGGCGCCTGAGCAGCCACCGAGCCTTGTTCTTCCCTTGGCACCACAGACCAAGCAGAGGGACGCCCTCAGTGAGGGCACTGAGCCCTGACAGGTTCTGGTGCTTTGTCCAGTCCAAACCTTTACACCCCCAGTGGAAATTGAAGCCATAGGCAAATCTTTTTCTTTATCTGCAGATATGTGTTCTTACTATAGTGAATGAAGAGCAGGGAGAAGGGAATGGGAGCCCGAGAATGGCAAGATGAAAGACTTGCACTGGTGATATGAACTCACACATGTCCATGGTACTCAGTGAGACTGGCTAAGGTCTTGTGAGCTCTTACTGCTTTTGTTTGGTGCTCACTCATAGAGAATATGCTGCTAGCTTTCATTTGCAATGAATTGCAGCATCTCCAACTTGTGTTAGCTCACCTGACCAGTAGAGAAAGTACAGAGCATACAGGGAAAGTATTTGCCGCAGACAGCCCTTCAAGGAGCATTTTATTTTCACACCTTTATACTCCCATGCTCATACATTTGAACCACAGCATAACTAAAATTGCATCTAAATGGCAACGTTTAAGCAACTTGCTGGAACTCTGAAAGTAAAATTTATGGGCTTTATCTTAATTTGGTAAAAATCACAATAAACATCTCACACTGGGATAAAGTTACTTAGTGGGACATCTGTCAAAGTCAGAATTGGATGCAGGGCTTCAGGCTGCCATTTTTACCTTTGGCTGTTTTCTGCATTGAAATTCAGCACATTAAAAATTCTTTGCCTTGCATCAAAAGCACTTGATCTTTGTGCAGATTTTCTTTCCAAAGGCTACAGCTTGTACCTTCCTAAGCACCAATCCTCAAAAAGTCTCAAGTGAAGCTTTCCTTGTGAAAGCGATTTAATTTTATCTAGTACAAACCAGGAACAATTTATTATGCCTTTAGCTCTTCAGTTGCTTCTCTGCCTCTCTGACTGTCAGTGTTTAAACCAAACTCAAGACTGACATACAGAGAGCAATTTTGCCAATAGCTAGTCCCAGAATTCTTCACCTCTGTACCTGCATTTTTATCTTACAGGATGATTACCAATGCTACAGAAAGTGCAGATCCTCAGTGAGCATTCTTTTTCATTCTTATAAAAACTAATCCTTCTATTTCTCATTCTGGTATCTTGGGTGCAGATACCATTTACCACCTTCCCCTATAACTATGTGTAGATTTTTCCAATACAATTTTTCTATATTTAGTTCATTTGAGCAGTTCCACTTTCTGGCAAGTAAAAAAACATCATTTTGTATGGTAAGACCTCTGTTCCAGTTCTGAATTGGAATTGATCTTCCTATTTTGTCTTGTTTGTAGTGAGCAAAGCTCCTCTCTCTAGAGGACCCTCCTTCCACATACTACTTTAAACAAAAAACCACTCTGTTCAAGTGGAATAAACATACTAGAATTTTTGAAAAAAACATTCTGTCATACAAGGAAGAGTAAACACTAAAATCTCAATGTCTTTTCATCTATATATTTATTTATATTTTTACCTTACATTTGCTAGTATAACCATGGAACAATAAGCATGAACAGAACTCCAAGCAAATTCCTGAAATATCCTTGGTTTTGCTCTTGACACACATCCTTTCTTAAAATCCTTCTCTTGAGAAAACTTGAAATTAATTTGAAGCATTCTGTTTGCTTCACCTCCGAACATAGTTTACTATAAGTCTTAAAGGGAATATCTACTTTTAGGTAAACCTTTATGGGTGACCTCCAGGGACAGAAAGGAAAACATCCATACTATCTGTAAAGAAATTGGCTTAATATTTTTCTAGTTATATTTTTTCATTGCATTGGAAAATTTCAATATGCCAGGAAAATGTTCCTCATCAAAATGTCACTAAATAGATAAATAAATAATACCTAAAAATATTCAACAAAAAATCTCCCTTTCAAAAATAAATTATACACCTTATGTTTATCAGGGAAATTCTCTGCATATGTATTTCATGAAAATTTATCAGAGTAAACGTAAATATGAGCCACATAATGTCACACTGCTGTAAATATAAAGTCCAATGATGTTGTTGCTTGCAGTTCAAACTAGGAGATCAGGCAGAGACGTGGATTTTTTTTCCCTAAGGTTTCTTCAAGAGGAACAAGGTGCAAGTCGTAAATTATATACTACTGCCTGAACTTCTCCCCATGAACAGGAACTAAGCAAATACATACTGAAGAAACAATGCAAGGATTTGAACAGATCTGTTCTAATTATCCAAAGTAGTAGCTCTCTTATTCCAATATATATCATCATGTATTGTAACTGCTTTAATTAATGTTATTTAGTTGCATAATTCCACAGGCCATGGCAAAAAATGTGTATTATATCAAATTCCTTTATCAATTCCAAAGTAAATTCCTTCAAGTATGTAGCCGGCAATGTTATGGCCAGTGTTACAGGAAAAAGAAAAAAACATCTTCCAGGTCGTGTTGGTGCTCTCTTAATTTCTTGATTTTTTTCCTGGAGAAAATTGACCCCATTGTATATTCTCAGTGTAGTCTTGAATGTATTTTACATTTGAGGAACGGTGAGCTGAATTGGGTAATTTCTTAATTGTTGTTTGGGTCTGCTTTCACATCTTGGTTGCTAAAAGAGTCGCAGCATATCTCAGACAGTGGCCAAAAAGAACTTAAATAGTACGAGATATACAATTTGATGGCTATTAACATTTGCTATGCTTTGGGATTATAGCAACATTAGTATCCAGTGATTGACACAAAGTAATTGCTAATTACGATAATTAATGAAATGTCATTCAGCACTGAGGAGGTATTGACATCACACACACACACATACAAAAGCACACAGGGAAATTCTTCACCCAAGAGGGTCATAAGTTCAGAAAAAAGCTATTTCTTTTTATCAGTTTATCCTTTGTTTGCTGCAAAGGCAAGGTTCCATGTGCTCTGAGAACAGTAACATGACAGTGGGAAAATTTGCACTTTGGCCTCTATCAGCATTCCCTAATTCAAAATGCTTCCAGGGTCTTCAGCAATGCTGAGATAGAGTAACTGCCCAAACAAATGGGGAATATGGCAGCCAGATATTTTTTCTGCTTGAGGTAATTATTGCAAACACATACAAAGTCCATGAGAAGGTTTTATGCAAGAGTGCAAACTGATAGCTGGGCAAACAACTTCAGTTAATATAGAGAATGGAAGTGAAAGTTTCAAGTAAAGTCATATCACTAATATTGTAGTATCAGAAGTAACATGAATATATGAATAATGTCAAGAAATTCTTCCTGTACTTATTCACCTGCTTTCAAGGTTGTGGATGTGTAAAATTTGTACTGAAACTAAATGCATCTTTGGTTATTAGGACAAGACTTGCAGCAACTGCAGGAAAGTCTTAACAATATTTGCTGATTTTTTTCTACTTTTGCTAAGTGTATGCTGCTTTTGCACTTGCTCTCTGCAGTCATTCAAGAGCTACCAGGAGTTTTTGAAGAATATTTTAAATTGTTTCTGGACACTACTGGGACTGTTCTTATACAAATAAAATAGGAATAGAAAAGTCCAAACAGGAGCATCTTAGATGTATTCAGGCACCAAAACCTATTCCATATGACAGATGGACAGCCCTTTGATCCAAAAAGTCTTAAGACTCCCTCCATAAGTAAATTGTTGCTGTCCAATCTGCAAAGATCACAGCACTGATGCTGATGGTAGGGATCTGGCATACTGCAGAGACAAATATTTATATCAATTAATACCACACAGTTCAGCAGCCACCTTTGGGATTCTGTGAATGAACAGCTATAATCAGTGTGTAAGGCAGGCCTGCACTGACTGTGAATAGAAACACTAAGACAACTATGCATTTAGATAATGCTAATCACTGGCTCAGGTAGAAGGAACAAGTACAAGAGAAGCAGAGCAGATGTGTTGGGAACAAGCAGCATGCATCTGCTTTTCATTTGATCTATCCAAGCCTTTGGTGGCCAAGTCCAACTAATGTCTCCTTAGATGTATATCTTTAATTTTAATTTCATGTGACACTTGAAATATCAGTACTTTTCCTCAGGAGTTGGACTCTAATGATCCTTTTTGATCCCTTTCAACTCAGGATATTCTGTGATTCTATGAGATAGGCCCTTTCCAAAACAGATCTACACAGCTCTGGAAAAACAATACTTATTCCTCTGAACAGATCCATCTTGTTTCTCTGGAAGCTTCTTTTCTTCTTAGTGTCATTATCAGGTTACTTGCACTATCCCTTTGCAGAAAGTAAGCTCATATAAAAACTGCTAGGGCAGGCCAGAGCTGACCAGTTTGCATTTTGTTTGGTTTGATTTTAACCATTGCCCAGAGCAAACATCTAATGTCAATTTAATGGCAAAGTGGCAAGAGCTTATTTGTTTTCTTTCTCGGCCAAAAGCAGAAAGAAACTAGCATATTTCCTATAAAAAATCCCCAATTTACACTATAAAAATTATGCATTTATCATTATTACAGATTTAGAAAGATTTATATAAAGAATTAGACTCTGTTATTCTCTATTCTCTTACATAACTAAGCACTCGGGTGGAAAGCAAAGTTTTGTAGACACTATTTAGAAAATATTTTCAATTATTTAGTGTTACATGTCAGTAAATTGTTCCAGTTTATAAATTATTTCAAAAATACATGGTAAGGGAGATGACATACAATGTATGCCACTCACTATAGAGTCTCACTTGAACTCTTAGTTTATTGTTTGAAGATGCTGTAAAACAGTAGAAGCCATTTCATTCTACCACTGGAATTCAACCTTTAATCCACCTAATAGACTTGCAACATCTTAATTTCCCTATGCTGTCCCTGGTGAAAATGTTATCTGCAATATATGCTAACAATATATTGCTCCAGGGAGCATCTTCAGATGCAAGATTTTAAGCTGTTTCCAGTTCTTTCCATCTTGTCAAGAGATGGAATTTAAAAAAACATCATTACAAGCATTTCTAATTTTTTCGAGAGCAAATGGCAAATAGAGATGGGCAAAGAAGATATTTAAGGGCATTATATATGTACACAGAGACATATAGCAATGCCATTTAATATGACTGCATCAGTTTTTGGGCACAGGCAATGTACTGCCAAATAGATCAGTGTAAGAGCACAATCTCCTCCAGGCATTTCATGTGCTGTGTTTTTTCATTGCACATTTCAAATACAGTGTTTTCAGACTATCAGCTGAGTACCATAGCTTCCCAGTAAATCTGATCACTGAACTTGGGAATAGTGTATTTTTGGGAATGATTTTCTTTGAAATTATCAGAAATTGAGTCAATAACTTGCAATTGTTTTTTCTTTGAAACAGGTCCAAAGCAAGGGTGTGCTAATCCGTTCAATCTTTCTAGTTACTGCACAGGGCATGAAGGAAAAAAACCACTCAAGTCAGTCTCCATATTTTTTCTCACTCTTTGTGTTTTCTGACTTAGGTAGCAATTCAAGGCTAACCTCAGCCTAAAAACTCGGTATAATTCTGATCTGCATTACTGAAAAGTCTTTTTCTGTTGTTGTGATGGGACACAACCCCACTTCTGACTCACATGTTTATCCCTGGCTCTCACCAACCTGTTTCTTCACTTCACAAGTACTCCACTGCAGAGATTTTGTGAGCATAGTTCCTCTCTCCCTGGAAGATTTCACCTGACCAGAAGCACAGAAACTAGAAAAAATGGACAGATAAACATCCTTAAATACAGACACCTCTCCTAAACAAAACCCCACAGTGCTCTAAGCAAACTTACAGTAACATGTGGACAAATAACTAAAACGGGTGCTCTTTCTGCCACCAAGTACCTATCTACCCTGTGTGATCCATAAAAAATAAGGCATGTTCTTGAAGATCCCATGAAACATCAATTTATTTTGCAGGTCTGTGCATGGACGAGAATATGTTAAAAATATTGAACATGATATTAAATAATTTAGAAGAACTGGATGATGATGGATGACATGTAGTCCTCGTTTGCTCAGACCCGAGGAACCTGGTAAAACACTACAACTCACATATCTTCTATGGAAATCCATCATTCCCTAGGCTTTGCTGTTATCTTTCCATACTTTCATGCTCAGCAGGTTATTTATATTCATTGGCTATATCAATGTTCACAAAGAGTGTGGTGCCATAGGGGAAGCTTGACACTGAGGACCTGATATCCATTCCCTCCACAGGGATTTCAGCAGTTCTGTCTTACCATGAGGTAGCTCCAGTGGGCTTCTGTGGATGGTAGACCTGAAGGAGCTAAGTGCTGCTTTTGGTTTTTCTCTTGTCCAAATGGCATGCAGTTTGTGCTCTCGCAAAATGTTCCATGTCATGATCCAAAATTCAAAATGTGGCAAATGTGGAGGCTGAGATTTGATTAAAGATCTAACTAATAAAATGAAACAGTACTCGAATTTAATCCACTATTTTCCTTCATAATGTTCAGCATGTCTGTGTCTTCCCTGTATCTTGTTGTCAACTGACAGCATTAATTTTCTCTCAGTAGCCACGAGGGTGCAGAGCCTGGAGCCATGTGGGCACACACAGGTTGCTGGGCTATATCATGCACAACACTGCTGGGAGGCAGAAGTAAGGGATTCTCACTTCCATGAAGGAAATTTTTTGTGCTTGGGAAGAAAAGGTGGCAGTGGCCACACAGGGGCCATTTTGTTCCTTGTCTCAGGGACTAAGTGGCACCAGGTCCTGCTGGTCAGATGTAGAGTATTCCTTTGCATTTAAATCACTATCTCTTCATATATTTTTGCTTTTTCTATTGTTTCTGTTATTGTTGCTGCTGTTCTTTTTCTTACATCATTGCTATTTCCAGTAAATTGTTCATATCTCAACTCGGGTTCTCTGCCTTTTGTCCCTTTCACCAGAGGTGGGCAGAGGAGGGAGCAGCTCCTGGGTTTTCTGTTACATTTGAGCATCAATACCATTCCTAAACCATCACACTTGTATAAGAGAGGCATCTTCTAACTCTATAAAAAAGGAGGTAATTTTTTTCACTCTGCATATGAATACCAAGGCCTGAAGGATATACAGATACTCATGTTAACCATGATGTTTCTAAAATATTACTCTTCTTTTTAAAATTAGAAATGTCAGATAAAATCTTTCCTAAAAAAGTACAGCCCTTCATTTTACATTTCATAGTATGACAATATTTACAAATTAATTTCATTGGTTTCTTTAAATGTTTATTTGGTGCACTTGTATCTGTCTACCTATGCAGCAAGAGACAGAGGGGAATGACTGAGAGACAGGGAGATAGACAGATAATTGGGTAAATGAAGGAACAATTCGATTTTGATTACTACTGATGTAAATGTGAATCACATTTACTGAAGCCAGCATGATATCTCTTGTCTGACACCTGGGGAAATGAGAGCAGAATGTTACTCTTAACATTTTTTATAAAACCATTATTGGAGTTATTGCATCAATTGCATTCTCAAATATAGTATTTTTCTCCACAGACCTATGAGTTCTGCCATCTAGTGAACTGGTCAACTGTCATTTTTAACACCAGCCACTCAATAACTCTTTAAATTAACAGAAGTGGAGGTCATAGTATTATCATTCAAATGTGAAATCCTCAAATAATTTTGTATTTATTAACAGATTCGGAGAAAACTTTATCATACTGCTAATAGTAATATGTATATGATTAGTCACAGCCTGAGGGACATATAAACTGATGATAGTTTATTGAAACAAAATTATTTTAGAAAATTTTATATATGCATGCCAAATTTGTGCATATTTGAGTGTGTAGGCGCTGTGTCATACCCACACGAGAGAGGAAAAGGAGAGACTCCTCACACCAGGTTAGGTGAACAGGAAAAGATAACTTTATTTACATGACATGTTTATTTAAAGACATCTAACAATGATCATGGATTAGACAATGCTAAAAAACCTCTCTGACTCCATTAGTTAATTCCAATGTCCATCCATTCTTTCTTCCTCTGAAGAGGAATGCAAAACCACCCTCTGTTTATCAAAAGAGTATGTGAGAGAACTGTGCAAAGGAATGTTTAAACATCAGAAGGCAAAACTCAGAAGCAGCATGAGTGCATATCCTCTTTTGGTGACACAATAGTAGCTTATGAAGGCATGGATTCTGCAAACACATTTATTCTTATTTTTATTTAGAATACCATGGGTACCACAAATACCATAGCTATACAAATACACTGTTTTTGAGCATTCTTATATTTCATCTAGTGTAATACAGACACAAGACTGATTGAAATATCACTTAGCCTATTGTACTAGCTGTAATAATAATAAAAATATAAATATAGTCAATAATAGTTTGTACTTCCTTATGTATGTGTATGTACGTGCATATATCAAGCAATAACACCAGAAAAACAATAGTAATAAACAATCTACGATAAATTATATTTTTTAATACGGTAATCATACTGGGAAAATCCAGGGCAGGACATTATTTTCTTCTAATTGCATTTCATAAGTGCAAGAGTTGTAACAAAACAACAGATGCTAGGCATCTCTAGAGATATGAATCTTTGATTTGTTTTTATAACTGCTCTGACATTTAGGCTGTGGGCTTTAAGAGGCGATTCCAAGGCAAATGTTTTCATCATCATCTGACTCATTTTTGCCTGAAGGAAATACCAATTAAAAAAAAAGATATAAATAAGCAGCAGCAGATTATTGTTAGGCAAAATTTCCTCCTGTGGTTCTGTTGTGTTTATCATGAAATGTCTGAACACTAAATTTCACTAAGCATTACACACTTTCTTACTCTCACACATCACATTTATCTTGATTTGTGTTTGTGGTTGTACACAAAGGTTCAAACAGTCCTTATAAATAATTTCACTTGTCTAATATTGCCCTTATGGGGAAATTACATGTTCACTGGAAGACAGTAGCAACTAATAGAAGCAGCCAGCAAAGAAAATGTGCAAAAAACTCTCCAACAAATCACAATCAAAATGTCATTGCGTTTAATTACTCTCCCCAGCAATATAAGCACATGATGGTGCCTGCATGAAATGATGAATATAGCATGTGATTAGCACTGAGTGTAAAGGCATGCACTGCTAGGGAGAAACTGCTCTTCTACTATGATAAATTCTCTACTAGATTTTAAGAGATATTATAGACCCTATGCACATAGGGCCCCAGAGTAAGTTCAGGACCAGCCTTTCCTTCCAGGTTACAATTTGATTTTTTTAAAATAATTGTCAGTGATGGATCCTCAATACTCTCCTATGTCTGTGCTTTTCAGATCAGTTTACAAAAGAGTATGAAGTACAAAATTTTATTTGGACATAGATTTTAATATATTATAATTCCATATTCAATGGTAGTAATTTATGAAATACAGCTGTGTTTTTAAATCAATTCTGAATTGGAAAAATATTTGTAGCACCTCACAAATAGGTAGGGTGAAAGTTAGAAATTTTCCTCTGCTTAGAGGAAGAAAGATCTGAAATGGTCTTTCTATAGAAACTGAAGTCTGTTTAAATCTAGCCCACTGACTGGGCCCAATAATTTGTGTATGATAGGGTGCTCATATGTTCCACTCTGACTGTGGCAGGAGTCTTCAGATCTCCACAATCTGAACACAATTATTTAAGAGATACAAAAATCCAGTCATTTAGATGAAGAAACTGCTTCATTTAGTGATCCACAGGGAGTCTTTAAGGGGAGAAGTGGATGTGATAACTAGTAGATCAGCTGTGTTTAATTTTTGAATTAATGTCGGTGTTTTTTCAAGTGTTGCAAAACAAGAGAATACTAAAAGAGGAGGGGAGGAGGTCTGAGTTTTGAGTAAAAAGGCTACAGAATAGTCCCGTGAGATGGAGAATGAGAACTGTTCTCAGTTTATTACATGTTGTCTCTGCCATTCCTTCTTCCTCAGGATAAGAGCTCCTCAAACCTTTCCTCTGCTCCAGTGTGGGGTCCTTTCCGTGGAACACAATCCTCCATGGACTTCTCCAATGTGAGTCCTTTCCTTGAGCTGCTGGTCTTCATGAACTGCTCCAGTGTGGGCTCCTGTCTCCACAAACCCATAGGTCCTGCCTGGAGTGCAGGTTTCCCACAAGCATCTCCCTGCTCCACTGTGGAGTCCTCCACAGGCTGCAAATGGACCTCTGCTTCCCTTTGGACCTCCATGTGCACCAGGGGCTGCAGAGAAATGTCTGCTCCAGCACTCAGAGTGACTCTTTCCATTCCTTCTACACTTACCTTGGTGTCTGCAGAGCTGCTTCCCTCAGCCCGATTCCTCTCTCCTGGCTGCAGTTGCCATTGCACAGGGCTTTTTTCCCCCTTTGTTAAATACATTGTCTCAGAGATGCTGCCACCATCACTGGTGGGCTTGGCTTTGGCCAGTGGTGAGTCCCCCTTGGAGCTGGCTGGCATTGGATCTGCCAGACACGGTGGAAGCTTCTGGATAGTTCTGACAGAAAGCACCCCTGTGGAAGGAGCAGAAACCCTAACAAAACCTCATTGTAAAACTATCCCTTAGATAAGAAATTGGTTACTTAGAATGACTAATACTAGAAATATTTCCCCCCTTTGCAAACCCCCACTCTATCTCCCTGTGAAATAATTGATCCATTTTTCAATCCCCTAAGCAATTGGTCCCTTTTCTCTAAAATCCCTAAGTAGCTGGTCCATTTTACAATCACCTAAATAATTGATCCGTTTTCAAGACACCCTGACCCTACAACAGCCCCCACTAGTACCCTGTCCATTGGATTGCTGCCTTGGACCCCTTTGTGGAAGAAATAAAGTGTCTGCAGAATCTCCTTCCGGCTTTCTCGGTCTCCTTCCCCTGCTGGACAAAGGTACTGTGCAAGCGAGGCTGAAAACACAGTAAGAGCTGATAGCCTGGACTCCAGGCATTGCTTGCATCTTAATACCTTGTGGCTGAAATGTGCCTGAGACTCCAGGAGAGGCTGTTCCTTCCTATCCGGGTACTTTGTGGCATTTAGGGGCCCGACCCCAAGCCCCAAAAGCTACACACCCCCATAGCTCCCAAAGCCTCACCCTGCAAACCCAACACACAGCTATGTAAAATATTGGCCAACTTTCTCTCTTGCTTACTTCAAGAGTCAAAAGCCAATAAGTGGTAGCTACAACTTTGAGAGTCCATGTTGGTAAGAACACCTTGCAGTTAAGATTGCATGTACCAAAATGCCTATTTCATATCCTTTGGGAATTTTGACTGTGCCTTTCTGCACAGCCATGCATTTGGTCTCTTCTCTGGGGGCTTCAAGTAGAAGCTAGTGAGGTCTACAGACTCCTTGAGCCCGTTCTCTTGTGTGTGACCTGCGAGAATGGACCTCTTAGGTATTTGTTTGGAGTTTAGAATAATTTATTTTTTGCAAATGAAGATCTTCCAAAAACAGAGCAAAAATTAGTTCAGTATCCACACTGTTGTTGAATAAACAAAAACTAAATAAAGCAGACTTCAAATGCTATCCTTTCTTAAAATTAAAGGAACATCTGAATGGTTTTCCACATGTAAGATAATAGATACTTTGGCTGATTCAGACAAAAATGTTCTCTAGATATTAAGAGAGGAAATGATCTTTCATGTTGGCTTTTTAGTGAGTTTTGTTTTCTTCTCTTTTAACATATTTTGTAAGGAATTTCACTATAAAACTCAGAAGTAAACTCTGTATCACATGAGGATATGTAGTGCTCTTTACCCGAAAATGACATGGATTAACTTGCAGAACAAAATCTGGCAGTTTATGTGTAAAATAAATGGAGTTGTACAGTAAAGTTATTTTATGGAACTGTCGATAGCTGAGGACACAAGCTCTTGCAGCTCTGCTGAAGACCTTCAAGAATGAATCATAACTTCAAATTCCTCTTCCTAGCATTTAAGATCTAACTTACAGGCTGGAAATAATAACTGATTTCTGAGAGTTTTTCAGAAATTTTTTTGAAAATAAAAAATTCTCACATCCATTTGAAGTGTTTGGAAAATGAGTTTGAGCTCTGGTTCTCCAGAGTTATACAAGATCTATTGCTAAAAAGGAAATAAAAACACTTCAGAAGCTTCCTATTTCTCTTTAAAAAGTTTAATTTTAGGATTAAAATTCTTATAATATGCATGTGCAGCCTGTTTGCTGTCCTGGAACTTTGAACTGTGAAATTACATGCTTATGCAAATTTGAAAAGTAACCATATTTACATAGATTAGAAATATGCCCAGATAGATAAAGAAGTAAAAATTACTGTTAGGCATTATAAAAAATATTGGGAAAAAAAAGACTTTATGAATCCTGTACAAAAAAAAAAAAAAAAATACAATCAGGTCTAATACTCTTTTGGAGCACCAGCAATAATAGAGGTTTTCTTATTCAAATTCTTGTTTGAGTTTAGTGAGATTTTACTTATGCTCCCCAGATCGTTTTACTATAATGCCTCATTCTTCATTCATTTGTTATTTCAGTGGTTTACAGTTGTGAAAAAGAGCCACTTATTTTCCAGAATAATGAACATTTGAAATAGTGTGATGACAGCAGGGCACACTATAATCTGTTTCATATTTCACTGTTGAGCATTTTGTAGAGTCATTTACAAAGTGAGTTCAAATTGCATATAGACATTCTAATTTGTATCTGGCAGCAATTTAGACCTGTTTGCATAGATGTAAGTAACTTCACAACGTGCTAGCCAGTGAAGAAGTAAGCTCAGTACCTCCAACAGAGCCATTCATTTCTTGCTTTTATATGCATATCTATCACCTGTCCTTCAAACTAGTTTTTTTCCTCATAATTTTTAAGGATATATTTTTGTCGATATTTTCCAGAAAAGTAATTGGAGGGGTGCAGGAGGTCAGACAAGATTAATTCCTTGAAATGAGTGGAGATTTAGTAGTTTCCAGGCTGTTGTGGGGGACAGCTAGCAGGCATATGTCTACTAATATTGAAATGATAGCTGTTAAACCAGTGACCTTTAGAGCAACGAGAGAGGAAAAAACAGCACAATTACATTTAGGTGGGTGGATATGCACAGACCAAAAAGTTGATGCTGCAGACATCATATCCTACTGCAAATTTTGCATGGATTTTATTTCAGACTCGCCCTAGTTTGATCCCTTAGGCAGAGTGACTGCAGCATGAGAATATTGGATACATTCCCGGTGCTTGTTTAGGTTCACCTTAAAGAAATCCAGGGCCTTGAGACCACTCCACAATACAAACCAACCATATTTGCTCTAGGTAGGAATGTTTGGGAGATTCACTGCAAAAGCATGAGCTGACCACACTGAAAGCTAATAGCTACAGCTACAACACAGCACATATCCTGCAGAGCTTTGCTGCATAAATTCACAGCCCCACTAGTTTTCAGTATAGCTACCCCAACCAAGCAACCTATAAGCAGAAATGTACATTGCCCATCTGAGTCTATGACTGCCAGAAATATGTTCCAGCAGCCAAAATAAACAATGTTTATGTTTATTTCACTGCACACTTCAGCCTCCTCAAACTTGTCACTTTCCAAAAAACATAGAACATTTTCTTGGAAACTTAGTACTCAACACTGTCACTTTTTTTTTCTTTTTTTTTTTCCTACGTATAATATTTTCTGTGAGGAAAAGATTGCAATGATGAAAGTATCAAATATAATTCCGCATAGCTCAGCATTAAAACATCACAAGTTATGTCTCTGGAGACTGTATTAAAATTCAGATTATTAAAAAATAATTAGGGAGGGTAGAATGACAGAGATGTCACTGATCTCATTGTAATTAATTCTGTAGAGTTCATGTTATGAACTTTCCCTTATTGATCTCAGAGCTAAAAAGATAAAAATCTAGAAGTCTTATGTAGTAACAGGCTTTAAAGCAGATGGAGATTTTTTTATTTTTAATACCAAATACCATTATTTTAACTATTAAATTGTGAAAAAATGACTTTTGTGTTGCTGGTGACTTATAACAGTAAACTGATGAATTTTTTTAGTCTAGTCCTTAGAATAATAGTGAGGACATTAAACAGTTAACACTGTACTGTCATGTATGGCTTTTAAACCTTCAGTCATGTGAAGTATTGAGCTGTATATGTAAAATTTCAGGTGAAAATCAGTAACTATTTTTATTTGTCTGAAAAAACTTCACTTTTGCGAAGAGGGAAAAGAGGGCAGTCTGTTGTGGTTAAGGGGTCTGAACGATTTGAAAAGCAATGCTTGATACACTGTAGATACTGCTGCTAAATGAGTTGAAAACAGAACATGAATGTCTATTTCCAAGTATTTAATAAGAAAGCACAGTAAATAATTTATCACTGTCTCTTTTGAAATCCTTTGGAACTATATTTAGTAAAAACCTTTACAGGTTGCACGGTAGCATTCAAAGGCTGAGCTATGTCTTCATGTAGACATCCATGTTTATCCATCCCACATGGTGGTCTATCAGGTTGTTTTCTGTCATTATCTTTGACTGTTTGATTCCAGGGTAGCACAATGTCATTGAGTCAGAACAGCAGCTGTTGATTCCTGCAAACATGCATCAGACAACCCAACTTATGCCATGTAGACTTACCCTGGAAGTCCTTGATAGTGTCTAGACAAATCAAGAAAATAAATTCCAGTGCAAGACTTCTTCTGTCAGATCAATTGTCACTTTATTCTATTTCTTTTGATTTCTCAGCTGCACACTGGACATACCACTCTTATGGGTGGCTGACAACTGGATCTCTTATGTTTTGAATACAATCTTTCCAAATCCATGGGACAATAACAACAGCAGCAACAAAGGTAAATGTAACTAGTCTATACTATTATTATCTTTTTTCTGTTCCACTCTATCCCAAGAAACAGTAGATCATCCAGTCTTCTTGTTTAACCCCAGCTGACAACTAAGCCCCACATAGCTGCTCACTCACTATACCCTGATGGGATGGTAGAGAGAATCAAAGGGGTGAAAGTGAGAAAACTTGTGTTGAGTAAAAAACAGTTTAATAGGAAAAGCAAAAACCATGCATGCAAGCATGGCAAAGCAAGGAGTTCATTCACCACTTCTCTTGGGCAGGAATCTCTAGGAAAACCAAACTCTACTACAGTAGACTTGGGTAGACAAATGCCAACACTTTGAATATTCTCCCATTCCTTCTTTTTTGGCCAGGTCTATATGCTGAGCACAGCACCATAAGATGCACCCTCAGTCTGCTTGCTGGTGATGTAGGGTGAGGATGGTCTTGGTTCTGTATAAGCACTTTTCAGAAGGAATTAAAAACATCCCAACAAGACCAAAGAAACCCCAAAACGTATCTCCATACCAGGTAACATGAAGAAAGTGAACTCTATTCCAGCTGAAACCATCACATGCAACACAGCTTTGACAAACTTTGCTTCCGTCTTCAATTCCAAAATATATTTTGGGATCTTATGCTAAATCAGCCTGCAAGGGGTTTTTTCCCTCAAATACTTTTTTATTTTGGGATGCAGAACAATGGGATCACTTCTTCCTGAGTCATCACCAATAATAAATTACCAGTACATTACCTTTTATCTTTCAGCTCACCACAGCTGGCCAGCTCTAGGTACATGGTGTGACTCTTGGGGCTGTCCTATATGGAGCCAGGAGCTGGACTTCAATGATTCTTGTTGGACCCTTCCAACTCAGGATATTCTATGATTCTACTGCCTCTCTGTCCAGGAAGTTTAAAAGTAATTACCTTCAGTTTCTTTTAAAATGCCCAGAATGCTGTCGGTGCTCTTCATCAAAACAAAAAATTTTAAATCTTGAGTCAAAATTATATGGCTACAAGAAATTGAGAATGAAATCACTATTTTCAGTGAACTCACTAGAGCTAGCCAGGATGTAAGTACCTGAATGTGTGGTGTCCTGGCTATGTCTTATGTTCCCAGAAATTAAGCAGATTAGGCATTAATTATTTGCATGTATGAACAATCAGTATGACAAGTTCTAGAGGGAAGCATAATATTTATTCCTAATTTTAATATATAAGATACAAGATAATCAGCATTAGTTTACAAAACTTTAGAATTATTTTAACGTACTTTAGTTATTTTAATTTATTTTTCAAGTCCGGATTAGAAGTGTGAGATAGAGAAAGGGAAAATTACAGACTTACTATGGGTTAGAACCCACTACCATGTGTTTTTGTGGGTGTTGCTGTAGATATGCAACCTGATTATAATGAGATATACATTATATGAGATATACATTTTCAAACCTATTTATAGGAACAAAGATAAATCTTGGAGGTATTTATAATGATATTCATGCCCATTGTTCAAAAGAATATCATAGTTTAAGTCCAGCTGGAAATTAAATACTACACAGCTGCTCAGCCAACCACCCCTCTCCAACCCAAAGCCCCATGGAATGGGGAGGAGAATCAAAGTAAAGCCAGTAGGTTGAGATAGAAAGAGTTTAATAATCAAAAATAAAGTAAAAAATACAGTAGTAGTGGTAAATTTTAATAATAAGCAGGAGAAAATCAGAGGATGCACAATATAATTGAGCAATGACACACCCTCCTTCCAAACCCAGACCACTCCCCTTACAGGTAACTCCCCCCATCTTTTATACTTGACATGACATTCTGTGGTGTGGAATATCCCTTTGGTCGGTTCTGGCTGTCCCAGTTCTGCTCCCTCCCAGTTTATGTTGTTTACGCGTTCACTGGCAAAGCATGTGAGAAAAAAAAAACTCCCCAACTTAGAATAAATATGATTTAGCAAAAACCCAAATCATCCCTGTGTTAGCAAAACCATTCTCATTCCGAGTCCAAAACCACGACATTGTAACAGCTACTCATCAGAAATTAACTCTAAATTAGCTGAAACCAGGAAAAGGCATTATGGTCTGTTGCTGAGTGCAATTATATGCAAATGCCATGAAGAAAGATGTGTGAAATAAAAGTTTAAAATACGGTCCCTCAATAAACATGGTAATAAATAAAATGTGGCAAAGTTTGTGAATACTCAAAAGGTTAGCAGTGTTAAGTGTAATATATCACCTTCTTTACTTAGAGACTTTTAAATTCAATACTCTCCAATTTCTGCACTAAAGAGAGTGTTTATTGTTAATCCAGTGGGAATAATGGCTGGTTTAGGACAAGAAATGGGATTCAGTAATATACGTTCATCTCTTTATTTTCAAAATCAAATTGGACATAATGAAAATTATGTTTTCTGTTATCATTGTTCAACTATTTGCTCTAAATTTTAGGGCATTTGGGGAAAACGTGGTGGCAAGGAAACCCAGCAAAAACACAAAGCTGGTTTTCTGCTTTGCTCTTCTAATCCATCTACAGATGCTAACAATTAGGTCATCATGAAAGTTCTTTTGGTATCCTTTCTGCTATTCTGAACACAACCTAGCTAATATACAATATTTAATTTATTGTATGTTATTGTGTTGATGAACATGCACGTATCATAATCTATTGAAATGCAAAACATCCTGAAACTTTCAATTAATTAATAAATTAGTCTGAGATGTAACAGTTAGAAAAATTCCTCATTACTGTATTTTCATTGTCTAATGTGTAAGACCAGCCTCTTCAATTCTGTGTTTATGTGCATACTTTTTTTATTGTATGTGAGTGATAACAAATTCAAAGGCTGATATTGCTACTTCAACCAACTCATTTCTCCAGCAGGACAAATAGGAGAACAAGCAGGAAATTATATACATTTTTCTACTTCACACTTGTTAGCATGCTAATAATGTAAAGTTGTCAGAGCTACCAGCATCTCATCTTACTAATGATTTCTTGTACCTTAGCCGGGACAAAAGGGATAAGGAGACAAGCTGAAACTCCAGTTTCCAAGGAGACCATTCTGGAAACATGTAAGAAATATTTAAGTAGGTACAATATGTCTCCAAGAACTTGAGATTTTTTCCTCACACAGTGACATTTATAAGCTATGTTGAAGAGGAATTTGTGCCCTCCAGACTCCATTCTGAAGCTGAGGTCTTGTGGTCAGTGTGGCTTGCCAACCAAATGGCTTGCACAGGAGAATGACGAGTTGCCTGGATTCCAGTAATGTTTCAGATGGTTATCAGTCACAGGCACTGAGCAGAACTGTGTTCTCTGCACACTTACCTATCTGTCCAACTCTCTGTCTAGCTATCTGTGTGTTCATTTCGCTGTTTTTATTTATGGCCACAAGAAAGCACGTCTTCTTCATTTAAATTTCAGTAAGACATTCTGTGCTAAGATATACTGTGCATGAAAACAGAGCCAAAATGCAGAGGGAAGATGGAAAAATACTTGATGTTAATTGAGGAAACCAGACCTTAGGATTTTCTTTCGTCAACACAAAATGTTGCACATAAGGAGTTTTTTTTTAAAGTACTAGATGCTACTGCTTTTCCATTCATATGTTGTCATGAACATCTGTTGTTTCCTGCTAGACTATTTAACAGCTGATGTTGCAAAATATGTAGCTCTGTAATGAAAACTTCCTCAACTATCCCATACCAATGCTTTTTCCAACTTTTCCATGCTCGAGGGAGACATAAAGAGGGGGAGAGAAAATTTCCTTCTAATTATTCAGTGAATATGGAAAAAATAAATGGTGAAGGAGTGATATGCTTAATTCAGTTTTAAACAGCTGCATTGGCATCAGTGAGTTAGGGACCTTTGCATATCAGAACTCTGTTCTCATATAGTTCATATTAACAATGTTACTCTATTTACTTTTCCAATATGTAAATATTACGAGAATTAAATTGATGAAGCCTGTCTTTACTAGACCCCTCCAGATTTTTTTTCAGTTTTCAATCTGGATGTTGAAAGCAACTGAGGTTAAACCACAACAGCCATCAATTAAGGACCAAACATCCACTTGCTCACTGCTTCCTGGTTGGATGTGGAGAGAATTGAAAAAAAAAGGTAAAACCTAACGGTCAGTGATAAAAAGAGTTTATTAATTGAAATTAAGTGAAATCTACTACTAGTACTAGTACTACTACTAATAATAATTATAATAATTAATAATAGTAGTAGTAATGAAAAGGAGAGAAAGATTACCAAACCCCAAGAAACTCAAGTGATACACAACGCAATGGCTCACCACCTGCCAATTCATGTCCAGCCTCTCCCTGAGAAGTGACAGCATCTTCCAGCCAATCTCCTCCAAATTATATATTGAGTGTGATGTTGTGTGTTATGGAATATCCCTTTGGCCTGTTTGGGTCAGCTGTCCTGGCCATGCTACCAATGGCTTCTTCTGCACCTGCTCACTGGCCAACCATGGGAAACTAAAACATCCTTGACTTAGACTAAGCACTGTTTAGCAAAAACTATAACATTAGTGTTATCATAATTGTTCTTTTATTAAATCCAAAACACAACCCTGTTCTGGTTACTAATAAGAAAATAAAATCTGTCAGCTGAGATCCGGACAACAATGAAAAGGCTCTAACAGAAAAAAATCAATAACAAAAATCAAACCCAGAAAATGCCACTGATCAAAGAAAATCTCATTGAAGAAACAGGAAAAAAGACTGTATACTGTTAAAATCTATTCATTCCACAGAGCAAAACTCACAAAGCAAACTCCTACTTCCTAATTACCATCAATGTATGAGAGGAAGTATCTCCTTTTGCAGTACATGTATTATTTAAAAGATTCATTATGGCAACTGAAGCAGTGTTTAATTTTGATACTTTTCAAATGTAAGGGTGGATAAGACAGCATTTAAAGATTACTGTGTTTAATAAGTAAGAGATTAAATTTTAGCAAAATACGGTATCAAACAGGTCATTAGGCATTTAGTTGGCCGTGTTTGTTAGGGTTTTCTGGGAAATGGAAGATTAATTCCGCAAAGGAAGAAAATAAAAAAAAAAGAGGACCTAAAAATTGGGAGTTGCAGGAGCTCAGCTACTCATGAATAAGACTTGCAACAGTAAAATCATAGTTAAAATACCTGTGATTTCTCACCAGAAAAAAAGTATTAACTCATATTTCTTCGAATCACACAGGAATTATACAAAAGTTTTATTCGGTTTTATAACAAGGAAATGCTGCACAATATCTTATACAGCTGGCATAAATCTTTCTTAGTGTTTTTAAAAACAATAAATTAATATAAAAATTACTTTCCTAATTATAGTGTCACTGATGGTGAGATTCAGTTTGGAAATGAGTCTATTTTAGGCCCCTCTTTATGGGGTAGGCATCCCTTGCTGCCTTCCCTGTGGTCACTAGACATCAAAGGCTTCATTCAGCTGCTTGCCTACCTGCTTTTCACCACATTGGGAGAAGTCTTGCCCTTCAGCTGAGGCTCCAGGAGGGCAGATGTCTCCCAGAGATGGTGTCCTACCTGCCAGTGCCACAGAAATGCCTCATATACCCTTTAGGTAACCCTAGACCCTGACTGCATGGAGTCAAGGAGCACTGCATGGAGCAACCACCTGGGAACAGGATTCAGTTGCTTAAGCACAGGTATCACTAAGTGCCTTATAACACATCAAAAGTGTGCACAGGGATGGCATTAGAAATATACATTTCTATACATGATGTATAGAAAAAAAATTGTGTCCTGGACTAGCCATGACAGGCCAAAGTGGACAGTGTAAGATATCTAAAATGGTGTCTGAACAACTGAATTCTTCTCTAGGTTAGGTGAATAGCTCTCCTTGCTCTCCCAAATGTTTTGCTGATATATAATTTGACTATCACAAGAACTTGGACTCAAATTTACTTTGATTGAATCCCTCCTTCAATGCTGAATCTCACTTTAAGATCTAAAACAAGAGTTGCTAAGATATTAACAGTCATTCTTCAGCTTGTATTATTTTCCAAGAAAATTTTGAAAAAGGAAAAAAGATGTTTTTCTAATGCTTAAAATAAACATGACTGATTGGAAACATCAGTTTACTGTAGAAAAGTCCAAAGAAAAAGTAAGACTCCAAAAACAAAATTCTAAAACACTAAGGTACTTATACTGAGTAGTAGTCCAAAGCTTATATGAAAATAATAGCAGTAACAAAAACAATTATAATTGTAATTAAATAATAATAATAACAAGTAGTAGTTCGGGAAGCTAAGCAAGACTACATGTTAAGTAGTGATTAGGGTGAAGGCTCTCAGCAATTTCAAACATGAATATTAAATTCAGATAGACAGCTACAGCTAAATGCTGATTAAATAAATGGCAAAAAGTGACTAAGTATAAAGGTTTGAGAGACAGTTGTCTGTAGTTAGAAGAATGTAGAAAGACACATTCACTCCACCTGATGCAGATAGAATTTAACAGTTTTAGCAAAGGAGAAAGTGAGGGAGAGTATGTTAAAAATAAACATAGATCACTGGGCTCACAGTTCTTGAAATCATAACATTAAATAAACTAGCAGCACCAAGAGTTGTGCTAATGTTTGGCAAACATTGAAAAAATAATAAAAAGCTGAAAGACTAAAATGGAAACAAAGAATGACACAAAAAGGAGTCATCTAAGAGTGAAAAAAAATAATTACTCAAGCTGGATAAGTAAAGGAGTGGATAAAAAGCTACAGGAAAGTTTTATGGAAGTAGGGCCCTGTCCAATACCATGGTTTTCTTCATTTAAATGAGATCACATATTTGTGCATGCTGAGATAGCACTTAGATTTCTCCAAGATATTTTGCTATAGGGACATGCAGCATGCATTCTTAACTGGACTGTATTTTATGAGGAATTAAATGGTAATTTAAGCCTTTTCTTGTTAACCTTGCATATTTCAAAGGCTGAGTTGTTATAAAGGCAAAGAGGTTATTATAAAAATGATCAAAATGACCTTGCTAAATGGTTTCAATTCACTAAAAAGTGTTTTCATACATTCAGAGACAAGGTAATAGTTCAGAGTTTCAGTGATAAAAATTATATCAGCAGGAGGCAAATTCTGTCTTTAAAGTAAAGATCTGAAAAAAGAAATTGGTATCAACATTTATGACTAGCAGAAGAAAAATTCTGTAATGGCAAAAATATTTCTGTGACAATTCAGTAGAGATGAAGATAACAGAATAGGCAGATCCTTACATTACACAGCATTACTAAAATATACTTGTATGCCTATTTCAAACACAGATACAGGAGAAATAAATTCAAGGAAAGTTAACAAATGAACCAGGCAGCAGAAATAAATAAATAAACAAAATAAAACAAAACAAAACAAAACAAAATCACATTAAAAGAAAAGGTTGGGACATTACTTTATCTCTGTGCATTGAAAGCCACTTAAACATGGTGGAGACAGTTACTAAAAGCCTTACAAATGCATTAAAAAAAAAAAAAAAAAAAAAAGGTGGCTAGAAAGTGAAGTTAAATAAGTGCAGTTTTAAAAGCAAGTGCAGCTGCCTGGCAGTGTTGACAATCACTATGGGGATAGGGAAAGAACTATCCACCTTGAAGTGATTGCTTTTAAAATGAAGTATGGTATTGGCGAAAAAAGATCTATTTTGAAACACAGTTTCAAAAAGAAAAGTTAGTGCCCTGTGCATGTGGTTTGACCTGGATAAACATGGAGATGGCAGCAAACCTCAGAATTTGTGAGTTTTTAAAATCTTCTGTTCAGTTTTTCCCTCCTTTATCATGGAATGAAGAAAATTACCTGTATTGTCATCCCTACAATAATGAACCTCGAGTCTCCTGATCAAGGTATTCACTGCAAGTGAACCTCATCTCTCAGGATCTCAGCTGATCAATTTCAATAAGTAAGTAGATTTTTCTTCCCCCTAGGCACAGCTGATTATGCATGTTTCTCTTCCTTCAGGGTTTTTATTTCTATCGAGCATCAAAAATAATTTGGCCATAGCTGGTGATGGTACAGGGAATAGTGAGGCCAAGTACGTGTCTTGTCTGCATCGTTGAGGGTTTAAGAGCTGTCCCATTCAGGCTTGGGACATTTTCCTGCTAAGCAGGCTGAATTTTTTTCCCTTGACCTATTGAATAGGACATAGATCCTTTGCAAGAATTATCACAGCAGCTCTTTATCATCGCAGGAATTAAGACTGTGACATCTTCGTCATTACTGTTCCCTGCCAAATCAGAGTTAGGTCACCTAAGGACTGGTACAGTTTGATGTAAGTACAGTCATTTGCTATCCATAAGGGGATCTTCATGAAATTTGATATCCTATGAAAAATCAGAACAAATGGTTTAATCAACATTTGTGGCCTTTTCTTTCACTAGAAAAAAAAATAAATTGAAAAGGAAGAGTATACATATAAGAGAATACATAAAAACTGAAATACTTTGTATAAGAATTATTTATGTGTAAGATGATTACTATTTGTCCACTTTGCAACAGTGCTCAAATAACTGATAAGCACTTTCCAGTTTTAATGTTTATGGGGTTTCCCTTACTTAGAAGAGATATGCAGTACCAAAACGTATTTAATTCTTGCTAATAACAAAGTCATAACAAGATCTAGTGACTGGAAACTAAAGTGTGTCATCTTCCATCTTGAAATTAAAGGGGAGTTCCTAGCAGTAAAGTTAATTAATCATTGAATTAATTTACGAGTATAGGTATTAGAGTCATCAATGTTTGCTATTGTTCAGAAATGAGATTAGATAAATTTCTAAATGGCACATTTTTAAATTTAAGTCTGCTGGGGAGGGCTGTGGTCATGGTTTTTCTTCTCTGTCCCTGGTATCTCTGAGGTTTTTGCCATGCCTCATCCATTTTCCACCTTCAAAAGCAGGTGAAGGCAGAGGTGGAGAGGGTGGAAGAATTGACAGTATTGTCAATCCTTCTCTTTGTGAAGAGGCAAAGGATACATGCGAATGTGTTCATGACTGAGTACTGATACAATATTAAGATTCCACTGTATCAGGTATATTTTAGCTATAAGGAAGGATTTTCTCCTGCTGAGCTTGAAATTTAAATAGATAGGCAAAGACTTGGGAGAGGTTACAGATTAGTGAAGTGAATATCTGAATGCACCATTTTAAAGCCACCAATTACTGACTGAGAGTCTTGATATTTCATTTAAGAATTCTGTAGTCCAGGGATTTGCTAAGGCAAGAAAAGAAAATATCAGACTTGATCACAGAAACCAAAAAGAGGATGAGGATGTGAAGAGGATGCTAGACTAAAATATGGAAGACTTTTAAATGAATGCTGCAGAAAGTGGTTTGAGGGCAGTCTAACTAGGTGTAGTGTCACTGGTTTTATTGGTTTAAACTTCTGTCGTCCTGAATTATGTATATTCCTGTCTGAGCTCATACAGGTGGTGCTGATTAGGCCTTGAATTCCTGAAGTGGGTACAACTCTGCAGTGTGAGGAAAGGTGATGTGATTCTCCTCAGCTCTCTGTGCACTTTCTCCAGCCACAGGACAAGCTTGAGGGTCTTTCTAATAATTGCCCTCATTCTTTGAATTGGAAAAATTGTTAAGTTCTGCAGACATGCAACTTGCAACTGAAAGTGACTTCACTTATTCAATACCATAAACTGTATTCAAGACATTTTACCTTTGTTTGCAGCAGAGTTTCTGGAAACTGTGTTGCCATGGAAATGTGATTTGCTAGTCTCTTCTAAGAGTGTGTGCTTGCAGAGAGCTAGTGAGCTGTGACTTTATCTCTGACTAACAAATAGGGTTCCAAACATAGTATAGTATATATAGTATAGATGAAGCTACCAGAAAGTCCTTAATTATTTTTCTGAAATCAGTTTGACTGAGGAAAGTGATTGGAGTCATGATGGTTGGTTTCCAGACCATGACTGGAATCCTCTGCATCACTTGGGAATCCAGCAGGAACTGGAGGTCCCTATTCCCTTTCAAAGATAATTACTCAGATACAGGAGTAGCATAAGCTCATCATTCACAGCCTGAGTCTCTTTTCACCACTGCAGCAAAAAAAACTATTTTGAGGAAAACTGTGTACACAGACAGGCACATTCAAGCATAAACTAAATGACAAATATTGATGACACTTCCTTTGAGAACCCATGTGGAAGCATCCTTTGGAGTCTGTTAAAAAAGGAAAGGTTTGATCCTGTTAGTGTTTTGAAAAAACAGACCTCTATTCATAAATTATGCGGGAGTATTTTCATATGGGGCATGTAGGACTCTTCCACAAATAGTCTGCCTCCTTCCATTTACCCAGTTAACAAAATCATCTAAGATGCTAAGGCAAAGCTATAAAAATATTCTAAATAATCTCTGCAAACTCTTCCAAAAACACTTCAGTCTTTTTCCAGGGATGCAAACTTTTATTTTGCAGAAGAATTATTTTCATTCTTTCAGATAACTACTTAGTAGACATTGTGAAATATATACTGCATAATGCAATAGTTATCAGGCCTGCTGGTGCTGTTAGACAGCTGAACTTGTGCTTGAAGTTTCTTTCCTCATCTTTTGGTTCCTCTAAAATCTCTCATTTTAAATCCTTGACCTTTCTAATTTGCAAGAGTTCATCTTTTATTTAGCTTTAAATCCTTTTTACTGCAATGTGAGCAGAACATCACAGTATACTTCCTTACTGGGAATCTCTCAGACCCTTTCTAAAAGGCTGAATTTAAATGGTGTGACTCTTGGGGATATCCTGTGCAGGACAGGGAGCTGGATTCAATAGTCCTTGTGGATCCCTTCCATCTCAGCACATTCTGTGATTCTGTGAAATTATTACTTTTTGTCTCCTTCACAGCATTTGGGAGTTCTATTGACAGACATAGAACACAGCATGATGCACAGCTGCGTAAAATAAAAAATCCATGTTTTCCATAAGTATTTTGCTTATGTTTTTCTTGTTTCTTAAATTGATTTGTACTTTTACAAAATTCAATTGTTACATGTCATGATTCATGCTGGCTTATGAATACCTTTTTATAATAAAGGTCTTTAAAGATGTAAAATCATTTTCTTCAGTTTGCAGTACTTATCTTTTTAAACATCTGTATTAACGTTATTGTCTTTATCTCACCTGTATCTCTAGGTTAAAACTACAGTGTTAAATCAGATGGTGGGATGCTGATTTAGTAATTCAGGGATATAAACCTCATGCATGAAGAAACTGATAAGCAGCACACTCAGCTGCCCATATATTCTGCAGATTGTAGACCTCAAAGTACAGTTTTACTTGGAAAAGTGAGAGTAAAAATTAGTGGGGAAATCTCCATGCTGGTTGTGTTTTTCTTTGACCGGTAACTCCTGCAGGCCACACCAGATTTCTCCATATTCCTGATCAATAGTGCATGCACCATATGGCACTTGCAGTGATCAGGGAAAGCCCTCTCTGTTGTGAGAGGTATGTGCATTCACAGATGCTCCTCACTTCTTCTATCTTGATTGATGATAAAGCCAAAAGTTTATCTGAATTGGGTGATGCAAATGAGCAATTAATATGACTTTAGGCACTGAGCCTAGAATAAGCCATTCTGTTGTGCATCAGCAGAAAAATGAAACAAAGATGTGAATTTGGCAACCATTTTTTCTCTGTCTTTTCTGAGAGAAAGGTGACATCTTGAATGCGCCTTGTATAAGATACAGAACATGGATTAGAAATGCAGTTTATTCAGAAGTTCCCAAATTATTTCTATACTCTGTACCTAGAGGCATGGACACAGCTGTTACTAAAACTGTAACAGTTGCTTGAGTGAAAGCCCACACTAGTTATTTGCCAACTTCAGAGCATCTATAAAGATTCAGAGATTCAGAAATGTCAGTCAGCTTGCCCACTGTACACTGTCAGAGAAGCTCATCTGCTCAAACACAGGCATTGCCTTAAGAGTATGGTAAAAATTAAATCAAAACATTGACCAGTGTTGCTTATTCTTTTCAATCTGATGCTTTTCCCCCAACTTTCTCTGGGGCCAGATCATCAAGTATCATCATTTCTACTTCTTGAGGTGTCCTGTTTTTGGCTCAGCAGAGGAATAAATATTCCATGCCATATGATATAAAGCTCAGGGAGAACCTGAGCATAAAGTACCATGGAGAATATTGGTGGGAGGTACACTGCCAAGAGACTGACTGGGCATTTGTAGGTTGCTGTTGATCAATTCCTTTCATTTGCATCACTTGCCTTTCTTGGGTTTAATTTCTTTATCTTCTTTACCTTTTAATGACAAGTTAGATTTGCTATGGTTTTTATTGTTATCATTATATGTTTTTTTATTTCATTTCAAATACTAAGCTTTTTACCTCAGTCCATGAACTTTCTCCAATTCTCTTCACCCAACATGCTGAACAGGGATTGACTGAATGTGTGGTGTTTAGCTGCTGACTAGGTTTAAAACACAGCAGGAGGAAAAAAAGATGAAAAAGAGAGCAGGGAAGTTCTTAAAGAAAATACGTTAAGGTGACAGTTATAGCTTCCCAAGTGGAGTAGCTGATAACACATTATTTGATTATGGACCAGAGCTAATTCTGGCAGTGGTCCTAGCATTCCTAAGCTGCCAGCTTATGCCAATATATTATTTAGCAACCATATGAAATGACAGGGATGTAAAAGAGTGCATCTTGTTGACTCGAGATGATTTGGAGGGTGAGAAAATTCCTCAGTCAGCTCTAAGGCATTCCAAAGGCAAACAGAAAGGATGCAAGAGGAATATGAAAGATGACTTGCATTCTAGGGCTTCCCCAGCATACAAAAAGTAGATTATAGCTGACATTTCTACACTTTTCTGCAAGTCCATTTACAATAAATATTTAAAAAGCAAGAAAAAAGTATTCAAGAAACAAACCCTGAAGGAAAGAGGTGGATTCATAATTCATCATAGGACTGTATCTTGCACACACAAGATGTGTGCTCTGAATGTGAATTGACAGTAGTATCTTGACAGAAACAATGCACATTTGAAGAAGGGTGATACTGAAAAACATTTTGTGTTGCATTTAGAAGACAAGCGTTGTTTCTTTTAATGAACAGTAAAAATCACTGTGTTTCTTTACTTTTTTCCTTTTTTACTTCCTGGGTACACAAAAATGGTTTCTTCTCTCTTGTTAAAGACATCAGAATGTTCTAAGACTGAGTAGCCTGTCCTATCCAAAATAAAGAAAATGCTTTACTGGTAGGCGAGTTACTTACACAACATATGATCAAAACAATACTTCTTGAAATATTTGCTAATTCACAAGGTAATTTCTCTTCCATTTCCTTTCAAAGAGGATTTTGTTTTCTTACATAAGGGATTGTGCTGTGAAATTTAGCAATCAATAACTGCCAGATACTAGCTTTCAAATTAAAGCTAATCTCCATGATTGACAACCTAGGGTGGTTTTATGCTTGGATAAGTACAGAATCTAATGTAACCTGTAATCTAAACTAAACCATCAAAATCAGCTAGAAGAAAAAGGCCCTGAGATAGTCTTTGGACTTATGCTCCTTAGTGATTATACATTCAGGGAAAACACCAGCACTTTAGAGGAGAAAATGGTTTTGTCTATCGGTGTTCAGAGTAGGAAAACCTGGGGAGATTCCCATGCTGTATTTTGGGATTAATGAAGGAACAACCTGATTAATGAAGGATCAGCTGAAACAATGATATAAGTAGAAGGTGATCATGGTAAATAGAAGTAGAATAAAACTAGCAGATGAGCAATGCTAGATGGTATTCGCACACAAGTCTCACCAGTACTCAAGGATGAAATAGTACAACTATAGAACTACCATGTACCTCATCTACTCCTGGCATCTGAAGATTTGACAGTGGCAAATAATGTGACAATTTTTGAAAATAAATTTTTTAGAGGAACCTAGGGAAGTGCAGACCCGTAAGCCTGCAGGCAAACGAAGAAAGTATTAACACGGACTGAGACCTGCATAAATGGAAGCTACCTGAGAAGAACCCATGCAATTTCCACAAATGGAAGTCCATCATTACAAACCTTTCAAATTCTTTTAAGAGGTCAAGACCCTTGTGGGTAAGGATAATATACTTGGCAAGTACTGCTTGGATTTTCAAACGGCTTTTTATAAGGTCTTGTGCAAAGCACTTGTGGAGAAAACAAACAGAAAAGGCAGGTCCCAGAATCAGTAAATAGTTACAATTAGGAAGCAAAAATGTTTAAAGAAATAATTAAATGTTACATACAGGAAAGCTCCCAGTGGTTTTCCACAATGGCTGGAACTTGTGCCTGGAAAAGGTAGTGAGAAGTTACATAAGCATGTTTGCACACAATAAAGGAATTCACAGGTCAAAATATGAGGACTTAGCACAATTTCCTGTCTCAGCCACAAGAGGACTTTGCCATGAGATAAGCACAGGATGGAGTGACAGGATGGCATTGAGTCCAGGCCTGGTGGAGGAAGATCTTGTTAGCACATCCTGGAATACATCTGGAAAAGAAATCCCACTGTGGCAAACGCTGTAAAGAAGCAACTGCTCATATGCATATCACTGGTGAAACAAAGATCACCCCAAATTGTGGGACAGATGGAACCTGTAACTACCAAAGCCCCTCCTCTGAATAAGCCTCTGTGGATACCTGGAGCTTGGACTGTAAATTAAGGCACCACAGAGGTAACTTGAGGTAAAATAAGGGTGATATTCTTGTCCAGGTGTTATCTCAGACTGAGAGGGAGGTAAACAAAGCTGAGGGAGAAGAATGTATGACTGATAATGGACAAGGAAAGCCAACACAGCAACTGTGCTAAAATCGGTTCAGACTGAGTAAAAGGTAATTTTGGGAGGGGGAAGATCACAGCCCACTGGCTCAAAAAAAGAGAAAGACTGAGCATGGAACTAATTAGCAATAGAAGTGAGGTAATCATTTAATCAATAGTATAAGAAAATGAACATTAATTCCTTTATTTGCAAGAGTGTATAGTGAAAAGTTTTGAATTACCTCAGGAATTTGAACCACCACTACCAAGAAGCCTAGGCTGAAGACAGACCAGTGAGACACTGCTGGATCCAAGGGTGGTGACTATCTTCTGCTTGATCTCTCTCACTGTCTCTCTCCTCCTTACCCTCTTTCTATTTCTCTCTGTTTCTCTACCTCACATTTACTGTTAAATAAAAGTTGTGTTATTAATTTGGCATGTGGTCTCATCTGCACCTTAATTTGGGAAGAGGCATCTCCCACTGCCATTTTTACACAAGAGAGTATGAGGTCTGACTGAAGAAATGCAGCCTATTCTGAAAAAAATACCGACTGATAAAATAGCAGATGAAATTTTTAAAAAGAGGTTTTTCTTTTTGTACGTAGGGTAAAACAAATCTAGATTCACACATAAAATTATAGGGTCTGTGCTGTCTGTTGCTATTGGAGTAAGCCTTTGTGTTTGTGAGAGATGAAAATATCAGCTCAGTGCTTGCTATGAGTGGAAAAATGAATCATATATTTGACTTTATGAGGAAATGAATAAAGAAAAAAAAAGAGCATCATTATAGCACTGTACAAAATCACAATTCATACACACTCCCAGGTAATGTGCACGGTTCTTGTCTCCTTAAAAATGACACAGAAAGGTTTGCAAAGGTTCACAGAAGCACCCATAATATGGAATAATTTTCTTAGAAGGACTGAGAAATTACTTTGAAGGAAAAGATAAAAATCATGCCTGATGTAGAGACTGTAGGTAGGGATTTACTGCTTACCATTGCTTTTTTATGCAAAAAATAGGACCACTACACGAACTCAACAGAGGTCAGCCTCAGAATGAACAAAAGGTGTTTCACACTGTGGGGGCCAGGGGGGACAGACCTGTGGAATGGTTTGCCAGCGGAATTTTGGAGGCAAAAGGTTTACATATGTTCAGAGTATACTGGAAAAATATTTTGATGGGAGATCCAGTAAATGTTAGTAGGGACACATACAGCTTCAGATTCAGAAAATCCTCTGAGCTGGAAATATGCAGAAGCTAGGGGAAAGTGTCATATATGTTCTTAACCTGCCATCCATTTACAGTCATGTGTTCACACATGCTTCTAATATGGAGCCATAAGACATGATTTAGAGGGGGGCAAGATTAGGCACAGCTTGAAGCTATTGGCATAACAATACCACAGGCTTTTTTTTCTCGATCAAAAGCGAGCATTGACATACTTCAGATATGGTTTATGTACCATAGCATTTGGTAGGAAACATCAGTCAGCTTTGTAAGACCTCACTGTTGTACACTTTTCATGGCTCCACTTTGCTGCATGCGTTCAATTACGGCAGGCTGAACTCATCTTACCTATCTGCAGCAATCTGGAAATGTTTATTCTGAACTGACACCCAGATTCTCCGGGTGAGAAAATGGGAACTCCAGAGTATGAGTCATTCCATCTTAAAATAGATGTTGAAGAATTCATAAGAAAGTGTAAGTCTTATTAAGTTAAAAAAAACCCAAAAACATCAAAACAAAAAATACCTTAAACAACTATATTTCTATACTACTCTAGCTAATGATAATTCTGATTAGAGAATTCAACATTAGACACACTGCCTAGAGACATGTAATCACCACACATCACCTGAAAGATATAATGAAAAAAAAGATTTTCTGGCTGCCAAGAATTTGTTCATCTGGCTTGAAAAGTCTGTCTCTGTGTGTGTATATCAGGAATCTAAGTGACAGCCGCAGGAAAGCTGTTCTTGGTGTCTGTAGCTAACAATAGCTAGCCAAGAGTGAAATTCTATTTCTGCAAGTGTTCATAATCATGGCAAAGATCTTAAAATCTAAACTAGATTTTCAATACATTTGAAAATTTTATTTTGGCAAGTGAACCAGTTATTTCAGCATAGATTTAAGTCCCAGTGAACCTGAACTGAGTAAGAGAGCAAAGTGTGTTGCTGATGTGTCCTAAGACTTCAGGGATATAACATAAGGTGAGAATGTAAACTCAGCATTACCACTCATTTCATTGCTCACAAATAGAGTGCAATAACATTGATAGTGCACTGCATTTATACTAGAATATTAATACCACTGTAGCTAAATACTTCTTTTACCTAAAAAAGCATTCTTTCCAAAAGGTTATAGTCCATTTCTGAAATTTCATCTCCATTTACAGCCTGGCAGCCAAGGATTTGGAAGTAAGGACTAGTATATGAAGATATTGCTTGTTTTTTCACTTATTTCTAAGCTTTAAGTGTAGCATATCCAGTTGTATATCATTACAATTTGCCTGCAAGCCTAAATATCTAAAGGATGATTCAGATATCTAAACATGGACATAAATCATTAGACACCTTGCAGTATCCCACTTGAATTCTGAGAACAAATTTAGGATAACAATACCTCACCAGATATGTGCTATTGCTGTGTAGATGTCTGCTCCAACACAAAAAATCTTACATATCATTTGATGCCCAGGTCACCATGCAAGATGTTCCTGGAATTTGCTGAAACCTATTGTACTGGCATGAGGTACACACACAAAACCTTCTGTTGAGCCAGGGAACAACAACCAGTAGGTGAGTTACTGCTCTCTTCTTTTCAGGCAGGTAATCCAGAACCAAAGGAAAAAAGAGTTTCCCTAGGACAAAGAGGTTTGGGTTAGAGAATATTTAGAGAATACACCAGCAAGCTTGGCATCTGAAAGTCCAAGAGGCCCTGAACAGATGTGTCCACACATGCTGAGAGGCACCTGGCTGACACCACAGACAGGCTGCTCATAGTCATCTTTGAAGGGTCATGATGATCAGGAGAGGTGCCTGAGAACTGGAACAAAGCAAATGTCACCTCAGTCCTCAATAACAAGAAGGAGGACCTAGGGAACTACTGACTCATCATCCTCACCTCAGTCCCTGGGAAGGTGATGGAGTGCCTCATGCTAAAGGCCATCTCTATCCCCATGGATGACAAGAAGATGATCAGGAATAGTCAGCATGGATTCACTAAAGGTAATTCATGCTTGACCAATGTAATTGTGTTCTACATTGGGCCTGTTCAGCCTTGAGAAGAGATGCCTGAGAGTGGCTCTCATCAATGCCTGTAAGTATCTGAAGGAGGGTTCCAAGAGGATGAACCAGGCTCTTTTCAGCAGTGCCAAGCAATAGGACAAGAGGCAGTGGGCAGAAACTGATGCACAGGATGTTCCACCTGAAAATGAGGAAGAACTAATTTTGTGTGCAGATGACTGAGCACAGGAACAGCTAGCCCAGGGATGACATGTAGTCTCCCTCATTGGAGAGATTCAAGAATCATCTGGACACAACCCTGTGCAATGTGTTTGAGGATGACCCTGAGAAGGGAGTTTGGACCAGATGACTCAGCATACTCCCTTCAAACCTGACCCATTCTATGATTCTCTAACAGTTAAAAAAGTGAAATTTTCACAGTAGCTGCCTGATGTGTCTGAAAATCAATTAAGAGAAATATGTAAAAATTTTAATTTGGCTCTTCTGTGAAGAAATCATTTTTTTTTTCAGATATAGCTAATACACAAAAAGAAATTCCATATTCAGCCCTTAAAGGGCCAATAGGCCAAGAAAAGTCTGAAAATATATTATTTTCAGATGTCAATATCAAGCAGCAGTTTCTTGAATTTATGGGTTTCTAGCCTCTTAGCAGTCAGTGCTTGCACAGATTTTTATGAGGTATTGGTGCAGCTATCACAGATAACAAAACAAATCAATTGAGAATAGAAAGCAATCATCAAAACACTAATGAAAAATTCTGTAGTCTGTAATCCTAACTGTTTGTGTAAGATTTAATTCTGAATATTTATGCAAGCAGCATCAAATACAAATTGAAAGAGAGCAAGTTCCACAGATGCAAAGCAGACTGCAAAAGCCCGTAGCATCCTGTGCTGCTAAACAGATATACTTTGCTTTTAAAAAGTCAGCAACAAAACCTGACACATGGAAAATCCATGTGACTAAACATTTGCTCAGAAAAGAGAAGAACCACACATGGCAGCTAGTTTCCCAGGCAACTCTGAATCTCTGGGAATATATCCTAAAGAATTATGCTTCTCAAAGTCTTTCACAAGAGAAACTATTGTTATGCAATGGTAAGTTACAGAATGATTTCCTGATTGACCTTAATTAGATAATTACCACAGTTTTGTCCCAGATGCTCTCCAGACAATTTAGGTAGAGATTATTTCCTTGTGGGTTTCAGAGGTTCTTCTAACTTTTCCGAGTTTTTTAGTAGATTCTTGTTTCATTTCGTCTAGTTTTCGTAGGATGATATCGCCCTCATCCCATTCTCTCTCCTCTGTATTTACTTTTTTCACTTCCCCAGAAAGCATGTATTGCAGAAATCTCTGATGGTGATGATACTGTATGAGTCATACTTCTGTTTGAACCTGGTTTAAAAGATCCTCTGAGAATATTTTGTCTCATAGCTCCAGTGTGGCCATGCTTTTCCCAAAGAAAAATATATGAATAAGCACTGTAAAAAAATAAAATCACTAAAAGAAACTACCATTGCTGCTGAAACACAGGGAGGAGAGTGCTCTGGCAGATAAAAATATGTATTTTTAAAGTTTACTTTTCTGGGCAAAATTTGCTTTGTCATTGGCAAACAACAATGCCTATAAACCAGTTTCTCAGCTGGAAACTTAGGGGATGTACACATACACACGCAGAGTACAACTCCAATATTGTCCAAATGCACTGAATCTGACTTGTCTCCAGAAGACCTGATCAGCAACACCCTATGTGTATCTGAGAACACTTATTCTAGACAATAATGTCATCAGAAATTCCATGCAGGTTGTTCATCCAGAACGAGAAAATGTTTCTGATGAAAACACTGGTGTTGTAGGTTAACCCTGGTGGGCAGACAAATGCCACACACTCACTTGGTCACTTCCCTCACCACCTCTGGTGCAACAGGGGAAATAAAGGGCCTTGGTGTTGTGCAAACACTGGGCACCAAAAACTAGAACACCAGTGGTTACAGCACTGTCTTGGTCAAAAACCTAAAACATAGCACCATATAAGCTTCTATGAAGAAAACCAAATAGTAGTAAAAAATAAAAAAAATGTAGCAGAAAGCTAAGGAGTAGCCAGGACCACTACAATGAATGATGAATAGATAATTCATTAGTATATGTCTTATTTAACCAAAAAAGAACAGCATATATCCCACTCCCATGATATCTGCTTCTGTAGTTGCATCAGCTATTCTGCATTTTTATGGCTCAGAATTAAGTGGTTTGGGGGGTTTTTAACAGGTGTAGGTTGGCAGGACATCTATAAGTATTTTTAATTGAGCTTGTTTTTGTCTATGAAAGACGCTCTACTGTGGCGATTGGAAAGAATGTTTGTGGAAAATTTGATTAAGGACACATTGGTTTGATAAAAATCTAGGTTATTTTTCCATTACAGAAAATAGCTCTTGTTTTTGAGATTTATCTAATCAAAGGCACAGAAGTAAATAAAATAGTTACAATTTTGAGTAGTCAAAATAAATCCTTGCAAGCTAGCAATGGGATAATAATCCCTCTCTTGAACTATATGTAGACATTGCTGTATAGAATTCATAATTTGAAAAATGAAAAGGAATAGCAATCTTTTGCATTTTGTGAAGGATAAATTAACATTTTTATGGTGGTGTATTTCTTCTACATGGAATTCTCTCTCAAGACCACCAAATCAAGTTTCTTAGTACAGTAAAATTAAAGGGTAGTTGCTTTCTTTTCCCTTAAAAGCAAACAAAATAAATGAAAAATAGCTTTTATTTTCTGCTTAAATGCATTATCATTTTACCATAGCCTATCCAGACTGAATACTGAATAAGTAATATTACGTTTGTAAAGACTGAATCATGGCTACTTGCTCACCAATATATCTGATCTGATAATTCTGTAAGGCAATCTCTACCTTTAAATAATATAACTTAATGTTTGCTATGTCAACAAAGATATGTCTGAGGAGTAGATACTTACATGGCCTTTCTACAAGAAAATTCATTTTTAAAGTACATCTATAAATTATACAGTATGTCTTTTACCTCTGTGATTGGTTTTGTTTGTTGGGGTTTTTTAAATTTTTCACAAAATATTGGTATCATTAAAATAGTTATTTTTCCATTCAGGTTTCTATAGCGTCACAGTGCCCAGAAATCAAATATGGAGGAAGTAAACTAATCCTAGATCTCACCTGTAACCCATCTAACCTCACAGAAAAATTAAATTTTAAATGCTGTAACTATAACATTTGTTTTCTTAATGTCTTTAGAATAAATGCCAGCTTTAATTGTGTCACACAAGATAAATCAAACATGGATTTTAGGGTATATGTACCCCTGTGGCTGCTGTAGGTATAATAAACCCTGAAACTGAATAAGTGGGCAGCAAGGTCCCAGAAAGCAATGTGAGCACTGACTAAATCAGTTCTGGAAGCTGTGAGTCCCATTTTCACAGCACCATATCAGATCTAATATCCCTGCACTTTGATGCAGGCCCATTAAACTCACACCTTTTTCTGAGCATGTCCAGGTAAGTGTTCCCCTGTTCTGTATGGGTTTATCCCTGCAATCTCTACAGGTTGAAAAATTCAACAGAACATTAGTTTTCTCCATCCAGACATTTTATTATTCTTGTTAAGAGTTTCTCCAATTCTCATATCACTGTCATGGTCCTTCTCAGCATCTGAATATAACTTGGACCCACTTTACCCAAATGTCAGTAATAATAGAGGGCACACCATTTAAGGACTTGTTACTGTGATACTCAGTTTAAGAAAGGAGTTTCTGTTCTTTTTTAATATTGTATTTTGGAGGAATTATCTGTATAAAATAGCTTGATTTTGAAAAATTCATTTGCTACATAACTCTGCTAGATTATCTATATTTCATAAAAGCAGAGATATTGCAATGGCATTTGAAGAAAAAATCGTGGTGGGTGGTAAGCGAGGGTTTTTTGTATTTTATATTGGCCTTCTCTGATGAGCATATAAGAACTCACAGACTTCAAATATTAAATTTGACAAGATTACAGAACAGCATTGCAAATTATTATGCCCTAGTTGTCTGATATATGAAACAAACAAACAAAAGTTTCAGTTTTCTGTTGAAAAGCCAAATTAAGATAAGGGAGCACATGTATTGTCTGTAAAATCCGTGTAAAATCGGTTATAATAAATAATTAGTAAGTCATTAACAAATGCATAAAATAGCTTTTCACATATTGCATAATCTGCTCATGTACATTTGTTTTTTAATTTAATTGTATAAATCATCTAATCATAGTTCTGCAATAGACTCGGGTTACATATATTTTACAAGTACAGGACATATATGCAATCATTGGAGGAAAAACATGTTTGAGGTAATTGCCCAATAGTATAGGAGTTTGAATTTCTTGCTTAAAGAGATCAGATCTGGGTAGCTCTGCTCTGCTTTATAGTAATGTTCCAGTATTACTAGCTTTTGGTATAGAAACAAATATACAAGATGTGAATAGATTTAAGTACTATTAGGTTTGTTCTTTCAACATGTAAATACAAAGAAGCTCAAACAGAATAAAAAATGATGTGCCTGATAACCTGCCTTAAGCATGACACCACTGTCTTATATTAGGTTGCTATTTCCAGAGGCAATGCTTATGCTCAAAGTCAGTACAACAATTGCTCTGGTGAGGCTCTGGCTACGCTGCTTGCAGGAACTTGCAAAATTCCCATCAAGTGCAGAGGTTTTTAATAACCCCTAAGACATAATGATCACATATAGTCTTTCTGAGAGAATCGTCCTTCAGGCTATGATTTTGTTATGAGTAAGAATCAAAGTTGTTCTAGTCGGATGGATAGCATAGTGCTATCTGCACTAAGAGTTGCTATCAGATGTACAGATAGACTTTTCCATACAAAATATTCTTTGATCTCACATCCAAGAAAAACGAAATGATTCCTAGTTCAGCTATGACATTTTAAAGCACTTGGCAAAACTAATCATAATAGAGGTTTTTTTCTGTGCAAAGAATAAACGTAAGGAGAAAGAAACATAAATACCCTATTATTTTTACCTAACATGCACCAATTACATTCAAGTACTTAAACCAGCATCAAGACTTATATGTATGTCCACAGCTGATGAAGTTTAACTGCTCAGATTTCATTATGCATATTAACTTCCTCCTGAAGAAAACATCAGCTTTGTTATTTATCATTTACATGGTTGCTGCTGATTGATGAAATCATACTGCATCCGTACTTCATTCTTGGAAGCATTTTCTTTAACTAACTGCCCCCAGAAACGGTTTAGAAGAACCCATAATAGAGGTATAATTGGCTGCATGTAAAGGAACACATGCTAGAAAGGATCAGATAGTTCCCATTAAAAAGGCAGATGACTTTGAAAAGGAAAGATGTGGACCTGTTGGAGTGATACAAGGAAGGGCCATGAAGATGCTCAGAGGTTCAGAGCACCCCTCCTATGAGGATGGGCTGAGGGAGCTGGGGCTGTTCAGGCTCGGGAAGAGAAGGCTTTTCAGTAGCTAAACAGGGCCTAAAAAGCCAGGAGAGTGACTTTTTAGCAGAACCTGTTGTGATACAAGGGGTAAGAGCTTTTAACTAAAGAGGTTTGATTTAGGTAAGATACAGAAAGAAGTTTTTTACAGTGAGAGTAGTGAGACACTGGAACAGGTTGCCCAGAGAGGTGGTGAGCACTTTCCCTCCCTGGAAGTGTTCTCAGCACCCTGAGACACGGGATCTAGTTGAAGATATTCCTGCTCATTGTAGGGAATTGGAGTAGATGACCTTTACATTTCACTTCCAATCAAAACTATTCTATGATTCTACAATTTTTCAGCTTATATTTACTAAATGTCAAAATTAATTAAAGAAATACTGAGACCACTCCATCCCCCAGTGTAAGAGAACTTTTATTTTAAAAATATGAAAGAGCTACTGTTGAAAGCAAATCTGTCAGGCATTTCACACTCTAATCACACAAGACCCCCACATTTTCTAGAATTAAAAATAAAATTCCAGAAAGATACTGCTCAGAGATGAATTTGCAAAATATGCCATTTATCCTGGAAAAGTTGTCACTTGTGACACATCAGAAACACAGAGACCGTTGTGTGTTATGGGAATGGTCCCATAATTGGTTTTGTTATAAAAATTTATATAAAACCATTTTGTTCTTGATATTTCTTTATTATTCCAATGACACATTCAGATGCCTCCAGATGGATTGGAGCAGGATAAATAGCACTGAGAAACTTCCCTAATAGCATCCTACTTTGATTGTTAATATCATTCATGGAATTTTGAGCTTCTCTATATTAATTTCAACATAATTAAGTAATAAAAATCAGGAAATTCCTTTGGTGATGTTTTGGGTTTGGAAGAAGTACCTTCAACTGCAAAGATGTGCAGTCTGAAAAATCAGGAATATCAAAGTCTGAATAGAGAACAAAATTTTCTTGGCTTGATTACTTATTTCCATTCTCACACTGGAAATTTTAAAGTGATATGATACTATTTTTCTTTCAATTGAAGTTTTTCAGCCAACCTGCCCAATAACAATTGTATTGAAATGCTGAACCAGATTAGGCCCATTAGTTTCTCAGCACTTACCTTAAGAAAGTTGCATCTTCATTTCAATAAATTGAAAAACACAGATGAAAAATGTCAAGATCACACAGCTGAGACACTGTCGCTACCCATAAGGAAAAAAACATTACTATTTTTATGATATTGGAACCAAGTGTATCATCAGTTTCTGATAGGAAGAGTATTCTCTATTTCTTTCTTTAAATTTAAAAGTATTTTGGATTAACTATGACAGTATTTTAAAACTCCTATATGATGGGCAATCTATCAAAAATATGAGCCTCTGTTAGGCAGGCAGAATGATTTGGTCACCAATCTTTGATATGCCCTCAGGTACTAGGACTAAGGTAACCAACAAAAGGTAGATTTAAAATGTACATGCATTGTTAACCAAACTGCCTTTCTCTCAAATCCTTTCACGTCGATCACTGTGTTTGTACTCTATTCCAAGATTTTCTGTGAGACAGGAAGTTTCTCAGAGTACTGAGAAATGCAGTGATTTACTCATTCTTGAAAAAAGCTAGAAGAGAGGTTGAGCTACAATTTTCTTATCTGTTTCCCAGATGCTTCAAGAAATGAGTCATCTATAAGAGGACCAGATTCTGTCTTCCTCAAAGAAAGAAAACAGTGACCTCAAGTATCACTGTATTTGAAAGCTTTCTGGCTGAACAATTCCAATAGTCCAGCATCATTTGATGCCGAAGCACAGAAGAGGACTTATGAAGAGGACTACAATTCTGTGATTCTATAACTTCTGCTCTAAGAACCTCATAAAATAATGAATTTGGGAGCAGTTTCTAAAAAATTACAGCTTGAAGAAAGAGAGACAATATAAGGAAAGACACACCAGAAAAACAAATATGTTTTCTGATCTCATTTCCAACCTTACACTTTGTCATTAAGACCTGTCCTGTGCATTATCTAATTTTCTTTACAACTCAACAATCTAATATTTAACTCAACACTTTCCAGGAGCTCCAACACCTCATTCTGGGAAAGGTCCCTTTTGCCAATGATGTCAACACACACCCAATCTTCAGTTTCTCAGACATGGTTCATCTGAAATTCTCAAGCAACATCCTTTTCAGTTTGAGCAAGCATCTAGTATCCCGTGAACACTTAGTTATGAAGCATTTTCCAACTGTTTTTTATGTCTCCTTAATACAGAATCACAGAATTATTTAGGTTGGAAAGACCTCTAAGACTGAGTCCAGCTTTTGACCAATCATTACCTCATCAAATAGAAAATAGCACCAAGTGCCACATGCAGACATTTGTTGAACACCTCCAGGGATGGTGACTCCACCTCCTTCCTGGGCAGACCATTTCAGTGCCTAACAACCCTTTCCATGAAGAAACTCTTTGTAATGCCCAACATGAACTTCTTGTCCTGTTGTTGGATGTCTGGAGAAGAAGTCAAACTCCACCTGTCTATAACCTCCTTCCAGGCAGTTGTAGAGAGTGGAAAGCTCTCCCCGAGCTCCTTTACTCCAGACTAAACACCCCCAGATCCCTCAGCCACTCCTCACAGGACTTGTGCTCCCAAACATTCACCAGCTCCATTGCCCTTCTCTGGACTCATTCCAGCACTTCAATGCCTTTCTTGTAGTGAGGGATCCAGAACTGGACACAGGACTTGAGGTATGACTTCACCATTGCCAAGTACAGGGAAGAACCATGTTTCTTATCCTGCTGGCCACATTATTACCAATACAGGCCAGGATGCCATTGGCCTTCTTGGCCAACTGGGCACACACTGGCTCATGTTCAGCTGCTGCCGACCAGCATCCCCAAGTCCCTTTCCACTGGGCAGCTTTCCAGCCACTCTGCCCCCAGCCTATAGTACTGCATGGGGTTGTTGTGACCCAAGTGCAGGTCCTAGTACTTGTCCTCATTGAACCTCATATTGCTGGCCTTGGTACTTCAACCCAGCCTTTCTAGATCTCTCTGCAGGGCCTTTCTACCCTCCAGGAGACCAGTGCTTCCACTCAACGTCATCCACAAATTTAGGGAGGGTGCACTTCATCCTTGAATCCAGATCATCAGTAAGGATATAAAACAGGACTGACCCCAATATTGTCCCGTGGGAAACACCACTAACACCTGACAACTGGATGTGACACCATTCACTCTCTGGGTCCAGCTGCCCATACAGTTTTTGACTCAGCAAAGAGTGCACCCATCCAAGCCATCAGCTGCTTACTTTTCCCAGAGGATGCCATGGGAGACAGTATCAAAGGCTTTGCTGAAGTCCAGGTAGACTACATCCACAGCCTTTCTCATCCACCAGGTGGATCACAGGGTCAATAAAGGGAGATCAGGTTGGCCAGGCAGAACCTGCCCTTCCTAAACCTGGCTGGCTGGGCCTGATCCCTGGTTGTCCTGTATGGGCCTTGTGATCACACTCAACATGACCTGTTCCATATAGATACATACTTTCAAATCTGAGTTCAAATGCACTCTTAAAAATCAGGACATTGAAGAATTTGCCTAAGTGTTGCATGTGGTGGCACAGAACTCAGGGATTGTATCCAAGGAATATCCAGTGGTTTTCATGAGTCTCATACATATAACATTCAGCATAAAAGGGATCCTTCAAATGCCTGAAAAGGATCACAGAATGTGACAAAGGATGGAGAAAGACTTTAACAGAATTTTAAAGAAGTACGAAAAGGAGAGGAAAAACAGAAGTGTAGACACATATACACTTTCATTGCAGATCTCCTATTAAAGTTCAATATGGATTCATATTGTCCCAGTAAAAATTTCGTATTCGACATTGCAGTATATTAAAAAGTGAAGACTACTGAGGACACACATATACACAAGAATGAGATACTACCTGCAATAATTTTTTTTTTATTATTATCAAAAGAGGTTTAAAAGTATAAAGTTATAAGCAGATATGGTTTAATTATACTGAAAGAAAAGGTAATAATTGTAAGAAAGATAATTTGCATTAATAGAAGTAGAAATAAGGGAATTTTGAAATGGTAAGTAAAGTGAGTTTAGTGAAAAATGCCAAAGACTGGTAGATATCATAACGAAAATAGTATATCAGCTCTGAATCTAAAATGTTATAAAGATGGTAGTATTAATATTGGGACAGTTATTCTAAACTATGCAAATATTTCATGGTCTGGATGATATTTAGCTGTTTAGGGCACAGACACATTTTTTACTTTTTTTCAAGAATTTAATAAATAAAATACAAGTACAATATAAGTCTTCTGAAAAAAATAGAAGAATAGAGATAGAAATGGCAGCTCTCAGTCATTTTAATGACTAGATGAAATAAAACACCTGATGTGGAACAAGAAGCATATCAAATAGAGGGGGAAAAATGGTCTTTTTTATTAAATGGAGCTATGGGGCCAAAGCTAGGTTTTCAGTTTCACAATAATAGTAAAATCTGTCTCAGCAAAAGAGAAAAATGAAGGAGGAAATTAATCAGTGGTAGGAAGCACAGAACATAGTGAACATACAGTTAACACCCATCTGATTGCCTACAGATTTGAGGTCATCCTGATCAGCTCTCAACCCAAGGCAGAACTATGCTATTCCCTTCCCTGTTGGGTCAGGAAGCCTCCGAGGAATCCACAGGCAAAGAGTTTTCTATATTCTCTTCTTCAAAACATTCAGGAACTCATCTGAGACCTACAAGATACAGAGACAAGGTGTTAAGTCAAAGAGTGAACCAGAGGTAGAACATATTCCTCTAAGAAGTTTTAGGTAGTGATTTTTCACAGAAAATCTTAGAATAGAATGACTGGACATTTCAGACTGGGTTTTGTGTGTATTATTTCACACACAGGCTTCAGGATATGATGACTTTCCTACTATGCAAACAATGGATCTTATAAAAAAATCTTAAGCTCTGATACACAGCTGCTTATTCCACTATCTAAACTGGAATTTTTTTAAACAAAGATGATCTATTCTTTTTTCAGCAAGAACAACTGTGACACAAATTTCCTCAGGATTAATGGCAAATTTGTCAGATGTAGCACCTGAATTTTGGAGCATTTTATATCTTGCAAGTTATTGATGTCCTCAGAGCAATGCTGAAATAGTTGCTTCATTCAAGTATCATCTAAAATTTTGCCACTCTTCCTCCAGACATCAAGAATCACAACAAACAGAACATTTGCTTGAGCAATGGAAGATAAAAAATGGCCCCTCATTGTCTGGAACAAAACATTATGCCTGGGAAAGAAGGCTAACAGGGTAACAGATATTTGAAATAAACATGTGGCAACTCATTCAACCTTTTCAAAACCAAACATCTTTTCTCAGAAAGCCACTATCAGCCTCTTGGCTTCTAAGTATATCAAGTCTACTGCAAAGCAGAAGCGCTAGAGCCAGATGAAAAGCTTAGAAAACTGTAAAGAGGATAGATTCTAATTTTTCAGGTGGGAAAAAAGGGGTATGAAACCCATAGAAAATTACTTGGGCTTTTCTGCATCTATTTTGAAAACTAAAATAGTTACCTGAATCTGATTTTTTTTTTTATTTTTTGAGATGTATTGGCTCAGTAATAATAGGGAATCAATGAGGCCCAGTTAACCAGATAAACCATGCCTCAGCTTCTCACATGCTCAGTAGACACAATAATTATAAAAAAGGGCGCCTAATTAACCAAAGGTAATTCTGACAATCACTTGCTAATGTAGCTATGCAGGCCAAGGTTTGTTAACCAGTCTGTCTCCTAAAAACTTACTATGCCAGTAAAGGAAATCAAAGAGAACAGATACCTTTATTTTTTTTTTTACACCTTGTTTTCCTTTCATCTTTTTAACTTGCAAGTATTGCAGTCTTCAAGAGCTCTACTTAAGTAGAGTTGGTGAGGAGAGGATCACAAACAAAATAACGCTAAGCTCAGGGTTATTTTTAAGGCAGCTTTTGGGAACCACTACATCGCTTTTGCAGCTCCGACTTGTGTTTCCATGGAAGCAGGACCAGGCACGGACACCGTCACTGGCAGAGGAGCCAATTTCAACTGCCAGGTTCTGGTTCCCAGCTCTGTCTCCATGACAACCAGCGCTGGCGCCCTGAAAAGGAGGTAAAGTATTTAAAACACTACAGTACTTTTAATAAATGTCTGCTGCTGTACACGCACAACGCAGACACCTTACATCTCCAACTACAAAAACGCTGCTCAAAGTAGCACTGAAAATGTATCTTGATACCAACCGCTACTATTTCCCTGGGCAGGTTTCAAGGAGAAAGCAGCCGTGGTTTCTGAGAAGTGATTCCATCCTGACATCAGGAGCCAGGTGGACATAGACAAAGATGCTGTGCTGAATATATAATATTGTTTCACAAGGAAAACACAACATTTTTCTATATTTGGTGTCATTTTGCTATAAAGAATTAACCAAAGCCCTCTTGAAAAATAGTCAGTGTAGCAGATGTGGGATTGAACAACTTAAGATAGTTCTCAGGGTGTGCAAAAATTTTGGGGAAGCCACTGCCTGTAGGAGTGTGCTGGGCTTAGCATCACTAATTAGTGGTTTGTCATCAATCTTGTCTGTTTCTGTTCAGAGCCAGGATTATTAGAAAGGCGATCGAGATGCTTTCTCGTGTTCGGACTTGGATGTTTATTATATCTTATCAAAATTTACAGAAAGTACAACAGTACCTCTAGCTGCTAGCTAGAAGTAGGAAAATAGCCTCAGCTGAGACTGCTTCAAGGCCTTTTAAAGCTAAACACACCAATAAAATTTTACACCTATATTATTTATACTTTTGACCCAGTAATAGACTCCCATGACCCTTAAAGTGACTTTCAACTGACCAAACCAAAGATAACTACCTAAGTTCCATGAAGAAGAAGAGAAGAAGATGAACAAGAAGAAAAGACACCACCCAAAATTCTCCATCTTGTCCCCTAACTACCACTATACTGTAAAAACCTCAAATTTAAAGCCTATCACCCAGTGAAAACACACACATCTAACCCACCACACATTTGTGATTTCTAACTTATTATTCATGTTTATAAGTCTTCTCCAAGGCTTCAGGTCCAGTGCAGTGTTTCCAAGGGGGTCTGTGCCAGGAAGCACAAAAAGTTCAAAACCTTCTGATTCTTGAGATACAACACTTCCCTATTCTTTGGTTAATTTTTTCACACTTTTTGAACAGCTATGTACGTCTTTGGTCTTGGGAAGAGATAGGTGCAGTCAAGGGCCATCTTCTTCTGCACTCTTTGGACAAAGGGTACAGAGGCATTAGTTCTTCTGCCAGCAGGTACATGTCACAAGAAACAGCTGTAAACCAATTCTCATTCTAATCCTACCTGCAGTTTGAATCTGCTCCCTTCCTTTAAACAAAGCACTTAAGCTAAAAAGAATTTTAAAAAGAGAGGGAAAAGCCAAGTTTATTTATTTTGCTAACTTTAATATGACACCTCTGGGAATAAGGGGAGGTGGATTTGTGTGTGTGAATTGCTATATGAAAACAATAATACATTTTTTGTAGTGGTTGTGATGTCCTGTCTCAGAAAACCGAGAACCCAAAGTGTCCATACCATTCCTGGTGCAACTTCCAGGAAAATACAAAAGAAGGTATGACGTGTTGAATAAATGTCACCTGTAATACAAGCCTGTAATACTTTAGTAACAACATTGTCACTACTATATATTGCATATACCAAGAGAAAATGCTAGAGGCTTTCTCTCAGCAGTGAAGCAGAGAATAAGTAGACAACCAATAAAATTGGAATAAAAAGCCTTAAAGCAAGTATTAAAACCAGATTATCAAAAGGCAGCACAAAATTTGATACCAGAATTAAGAGCAAAGCTGTGTTTGTGCTCCTCTGTCTTCCAGAGGGGCCTAATTGTCATGATACAAGAATGACATAAGCTAGTGAAATTATGTTTGTCAGCGTTCTCTCACACTTCAGATTCAGACTTCCATGATATAAATCAAATCTACCAGTGACCCCTACATGATGAAAGCTGATCAGATAAGTCCACGAATTATTGAACTCATGAAGTCTTTAATTCAATCTTTTATAGATATGCACAAAATATACAGTAGTCTTTATGAAACCAATTACATTTTAACAAAGGAGTTTTTGAAGATAATTGCTTGTTCAGTCAAGTTAATAAAAATATTTGCTTTGTTGGGAAAGTATAAACAGTTGGAAATACATGCATAACGTGTTATTCAAAGAAATTGACATGTACAAGAAAAATTGAGGTAAGAATGGTCTTCCTTTATTCCTACTTGAAAATTGCCATTAGTGCATTTAGAGCTGTCTGGCTGCTGCACCTACCACATAAAGCTGTAGTGGTAAGAAAACCTACGAAGGATTCTGAAAACACACCAACTCAAGAACATCAAAGTATCAGGAGCATTATCAATCTTAAGAATGTTTTGCTTGATTTGCCCAAGAAATAAGTCATTGATTGTGGTTTTGCATATCTGTACAAAGGACCATCCTGCCCCTTGCCAGTCTCTGACACATCTTTCAGAAGGCATCATGTGTTTGAATTCCCATGCCATACCCTTCAAACATTCCAACAAAACTGAATAAGGATAACAAAAAACAGACATGATTTTTTTTCTTTATGGTATTTTTAACGTTGCAGGAATGATGTTTAAGATTATCAGCCCAAGCTACAACAGCTTTCCATCATAGGGAAAAAAAGATTTTTGATAGTTAGGAAAGAATTATGCAGAGAGGAAAAGTCAGAACAAAACATCAATTTTTTAGAGAATAGAAAAATTGCAGGTTAGGAGCCAAGTCCTTTAGTATGACAAGACTGCCATGCAGCCAGAATTACATTGAATAGTGCTCCCTATTAATGTTTTAAACTGCACTAGCACAAAGGCTGACAATCTTTGCATTTGCCATAGAACTTGTACATGTGCAGGCAAGAAATGCATCCAACAAAGAAAAGGTCAGTGCCTGTAACCTGGAAATAACACTCCTAGCCTTGCCTTAAGGCACAAGCAAGCTGAAAAAAAGTCTTAAATCACACTGCAAGGAAGCCATTGCTGAGTATACTGAGCAAAAAATCAAATGCTATTGAGAATTCAGTGGTGAAGTCAAGACTACTTGGCAATGTCGTTTAGGGTTAGGAGCACAGAACATGGATTTATTACAACACAGAAAGACCTGTGGAGCAGGAGGCACAATCCATCACCATGAACAGCTTTCCAGCTTTGACAGAAAGCTCCAGGAAATACAGAAATGCACTGACCAGTTTTATGAGTGCAACTAGAAGGAACGAAACAGTTCTTGCTCTAGTTTTTGCCAGGTCTCCAAACATGACAGTCAAAAAAGGTTTCCCACATGCTAAACTAAAGATAAGCTGTGTATGACAGTTAGCTGAATTGTTCATATGGGATCAGACAGAAATCTCAGAAGCCTGAAGTGCTGCATTTGTCACATCTGCCTGTAGAAGCAGGTCCATGGAGGGCACATGAGGATGAGTCAAGCTTGAACGTAAAGTAATTCAGTACCTGCTCTGAGGCAGACAGAGGGGAGATTACACAAGAGCAAAAATTTAATATTTGACTCTTTATCTAGGTCAGAAGAGAAAAATTTGCTGCTACTTACAGTAAATTATGCTCTTTTCCACAATTGATTACTTCTTCAACTTCTGAAAGGTACACCATGGGAGAAAAATTTAAATCAGTTGAAGGAATGTGGGCAAGAATTTCTCTCTGTAAAATCAGAAGAGCAAAGTGGTACCAGAGCTGATGTCAACTAAGCCACAGACAAATTAAATCAAATAGGAAAGTATTCTGGCCATGTTGGATCACTTCAGAATATTTTTCCATGGGCCAGCTAACAAGAAACACATGTGCAAAAGTGCAGGAGACCTATATTTCTCTTTCCCATAAATCCCTGGCAGCCCTAGTGAAGAAATGCCATTCTGAACAAACAGGTTGTCACTGCTAACATGGAACTACAACTAAATCACCAAGTAGTTACATGAGACAGAAAAAAGATGGTCACAGGTCACAAAAGATAACTGCAAGTGATTCTAAGTTGCAAAATGGAGTCAAAATTCTGGGAAGACATACTCCTTCGTTAATTTTAAATTAATCCTGCTCAAAAATATGTGAATAAAAGAGGTAGAAGGCAAATGGAAAATCAGCTGATTCTCTAAATTGAAAAAGTGGAAGACATTAAGCATAAGGAAAAGAAATGAAAATCAAATAAAATGTGCAGCTATATTTGGGGTTATTGGTTATCACTACAGTTATAATTAAGTCAAAAGTATTTCAGTTCAATTCTGAGTCCAAGGTTGATAGAACCACAATTAAAAGGGGTAGCAACAATAAAAATTATTGTCAAACTTCTATTATGTGCTTTATTGTTATGCATAAGTAAGAATATGATTCTTTTGACTCATATATTGTAAGTAAGCACAGTTTCAGGGATCAAAGGACACCATTTTTTAGCATTTCTTCTGTTAGCCAAATGACTGTATAAATTTCAATATTTCGTTTGTCCATTATTCTTTTAAATAGCCTTTTAAAATTCATACACTCCAATTTTTTGCATTCTCTTCACTGAATCATAAATAGAGGTACAAGGCATTAAAACTACAATTTTTTCCCAAAAGAAATCATAGAATTTTAGAGTTTTCTCTTTGCTGTCATGATTGAAAGAAAATGAGCAGCTGTCACCATCCCAGGCAACAAGAAAAAGCATAGTCCCTTTATTAAGCCAGATATGTGAAATTCCATGAGTTAAAATCAACAAATTCATTCAGCAGGTCTTTCGTTTCAGTAGTTCCTTGACACAAATCAGAAACCAAGCTGCCAGGAAAGATATGTTTCTGTAATGCTTCAACTTTATGTCTCAATAAAGTCCCATTTCAGTCCTACAGGCTGTCAGCATTTGTGGTGGTATCATGCTGAAAGGATTACTGAATATTAGTCATCCAAAGAGAGCTTTAGGTTTCTTTCCTATGTAGCAATAGCTAGAAGCAGGAGCTGAGTCATGTAGCCATGACTTCCTGCAAGGTCACCAAGTCCTGCAACTTGTGCAGAGTGCCTGGAAGCCTGTGGCCAATGAAATAGGCTCCTTTATCAGGAAAAACAGTAGATTTGAAATTTATTCTTTTCTGTCTTAATCCAAAGTAGTACACTTAGTTGGTTATACCGGGAAGTAAAATGCTTTCCTCAAAAAAGCTTCCATGCTTTCAGTCATGTGTAATATCTCCCCACATCAAAATATCCTTCTTTTTATGGTAGTTTCAAGGCAACCTCAGACATTGCTATGCTTTATGACAGGAGAACTTCCTGTAACAATATTTCTAGAAAAAATAATTTTCAATTAAAAAGATGGATTTCTCAGGATCAACATATTCAATTTCTATATTTGAAATACTTAAAATTTCAATTATTCATAGCTAGTATTTTTACTTTCTGCTTTAGAGATGATTGCACTTTGCTTCACATATTCCTTTAATTTTATCATTCATTTTATAAATATTATCTTCAAAATTATTTTCTCTTTGTTTTCAGTATTTTATAGTACTTTACTTACTTTTATCAGTTTTCCAATTTCCTTGGAACCTTCAATTATTTTGTTTTCATTCTTAAGCATCATGAACAACTTTATTTTTAAAGATAAGAGCTTACAGTGAACAGTCAATCTTTTTGGTCCATCAGTAATTTGTTCTGTCATTCCTGTTAGCCAGTGCAGCTCTTCAAAGAGAAATTTAAGAAGATGGCCTAAGAAAGTGTCCATACCTAAAACACTGTTAAGTGTTCTGACGTCTGTCTTTATTCTTATTTACCTTTGATCTTTTGCAGTCAGTTTTCCAAAGAGAAATTTTCTGCCATGGTAATGGACAAGCAATTAAATGGAGTTTTAGACCTGCCTCTGTTTTAAATTTGTGTTTTCTATATGTACAAATCAACATTACATTACCTAAAGTTCTGAAAAATTATTCTGGCTACTTTGCAGAGCAGTTGGAGATATTGTTTCATTCAAACATTTAGACCTCTAGAGTTGATATTTCAAGATATCCATGCTAACTATGCAGCAATATTTTTTTCCTTTAAATTTTCATGGGATAAAACAAAATACTCCATCCCAAAACAGCCAGTAGTTTTAAAATATTCATGTAGTGGACACAAGAGAAAATCCCTGTCATGTCCATTTCAAATGAAAAAATTGCACACTTTGTCACGATGCCTGGCATTTTCCAAATCCATAACTGCTTCACTGTTTAGTACAATAGACTAGATCTAATGAGAACAGTTGTTAATAAAGACTATGCATCTGTACACTGAAAACCAAGGTTCAAAACTCCTGCTCAGCCTAAGGGAAGACTTCAGCCAGAATGTTACTGGTAGACAGATAAACACCCTTTTCTCACACTTCTGGCATCTATGTTTGATTTTGCTCTATAACTCCATCCTACACTTGGGACGTCTTTTGCTTCAATTTTTTTTTTATGTTATGCATTTTCTTTGCTATCACATTCTTTCTGAAACAAAACATGAAAAGAAGAAAGATAAGTACAACAGTAAAAATCAAAAGAAACAGTGGCTTTAGTACACCTAAAGCCAAATTACTCAACATAAGGAGGTAATCTATCTTATGCTGCAATTAATCAGACTTTCATTATTTAGTAACAGAAATTCATAGCAAAATGCTTCATTTATTATTGCCAGGCTATAAAATATTCACTGCATTTATTTTGTTTTATGAAAATAAAATCTATTTTGAATAACTGATTTAAATATGTAAAATGGATATTGTTTGTATGCAATATGCCATATTTAATCAACAAAATTTTTAAAAAAATCTAATCGCACAAGGACAAGGAAATTATGATCCTCAACATTTCATCCACCTATAAGCATGAGCTGAAACATCACACGCATTTATGACTGAAATTTGTAGAATGCATAAACCAGAAGGAAAAAAATAAATGGAATACAGGTATGAATAAAGATGCAATTATTCAAAATTTTCTTGTAATGAAAATTGATTGTTTTTCATTGATAATAACAGCACCACTTGAAACACAGTACTGCTTCTATCCTGAGAACATTTTAGAAATTTCTGTGGGAGAGAAAAGAACTCAGACAAGGAGATTTCTGGGTCACTGACTTCAATTCTAGTTGTTTTAAGTACCTATAGATTATAATAAGCTTTATAAAGATGAAGGTTTAATCTAAAAAATGTGTTACTTCTTTTATTATATCAGATCCTACTTAATTGCACCATGCCCTCTATGGTTTAATGACTTTCTTTTAATTTCCAACCTACATCTATTAAGGGAATTTATATCTATTTCTCTCTGTGTTATTACAGTTTTTACCTAAAAGAATATTCTATCTATATGGTGCTTATCTTTCTGGTGTATCTAGTAAACGCTGGGAAAAGATTCAGTGCATTTTAGAATACTCAATTCTATGGCTATAAGATTGAATGCCATATACAGTAAACCAATATTAAGTAATCTTGAGTGTTTCTAAATCACTTGGTTTTAGAAAATTCTAAGTACTCTTAGCTCCTATTATAAAGAATCAGGATGAGAAACGCCTGCCCTCCTGCATAATCAAACCCTCTGAGAGTACTAAACATGGAGTTGAACTGCAATATTACATCCAGGAGAGAATTATGCTGAAATGCTTGCAAGTTAATAAAATATTTGCATATGATATTACAACAGTACTCTATCCTCATTTGTATAAAAAAGCATTTACAGTTCTGTAGGAAACATAATTTGTCTTGAAAAATGTTTTTAGAATTAAATCACAGATGTTTATGTGGTTTTCATGGCTGTTTCCAGCTCACCACAGAACATTATTCTGTGGTTTCATGGTTACACACTGAAAGGCACATCAGCTCTAGCACAGGAGTTGCATTGCACAGGTTGCAGTTGCCAGTGAAGAAGGGCAGGTGCCTGAATTTCATTCCCTACCTACATCCTCCTAGTTCTGGCTACACTCAATTCTTCTCTGGGATGAACAATGATGTTGGCCTGCTGCAGTTGTATGGAGGGACCTGTGGTGTTTGTCCAAGTGTCCAGCCATAAATCCTAGCACAAGGCAGTCTGACTTGCAGCAGTTCAGGGAGAATGTGGAGAAGAGTAGATTGTTTTCTGATCAATACAGTAGAGAGATGCTCTGCTCTTCCAAATGCAACGCTTGCTGCCAACCTTTGCAAATACTGCACTTTTGTAAAAACCACAACATGTTGCAATTTCAATACAGGGCATGGGTTTAGAATATGTGAGAAGGAAAATTGCTTTTTCAGTAGCTAAGAAACACTCAGGAAACAGGAAATACATCAACAATTAATGTTTTCATCCCCAAAGAAACTGTTACCATCTTTGAAAAAAATAATGCTGCCACTGTGAAAAACAGCTCTTCATACAAAGCAGGCTATCTCAATGCTTTTTGTCACTGTAAATTCGGATCCAAATGAACAACTCTTTGCAATGCTGTCTTTTCTGCAAAGCTCATAAATCTGACATACCAGTCCCAGTGCCCTTACAGAAAGTTTCCCAGTTCCAGCTCCTTCTCTGGCAGCCTCCAAAAGAATCATTCAAACACTGTGCTTGCAGAAATATCCTTTTCATGCACATCAATTATATGTACTGAAACAGCAGTTTGTCCCCATGTTTTTGCATATTCTGAGCAATGTAAGTAGGTAAGAAATTATCAGCAAAGTGCAGTGCAGTATCTTCATAAAAAGCCCCTAGTTAAAAAGTCTGATATGAAATTTCTATTGACAATTACCATTCTCCTAAGAGAAATCCAAATAAGCCTCTGTGTTTTCATTTACAAGTTTATAAATTGCAAAAGTACTGTTTCTTCTGTTTTGTTTTTAATTTTTTTTTCTAGAGATATTTTTTAGGGAATTATTTTGTAAGTGGATTACAGCTACAAAAAATGTTTTATTCTGCAGTGTTGTTTGCTTTTGGCTTTTGACATATAAAAAGGCAAGAAAGCCTTCAAAATGTAGAGGATGCATGTCATTGCATGCAGTATGCACAGCAGAGAAACTTGTAGAGGGGTGTCCACCAGTTTTGGAAATGCCACGTGCTCTCTGTTGTGTATTCAAAATGTATCAGAAATTTAATAAGTTTTCAAAAACAAATGAAAATGCAAAGAAATTCTGGCAGATGACACCCATTCAATTGGAACCAAATCAGTCGGAGTTCAAGGCAGTTCAAAGGACATACACAGGAGAGGTGTCTTGATTCTGGAGAGGATCAGAAAAAAGACAAAAATATCTGTGTGATCAGAAGAGGATCTGATTAAATTATATATTCTCCTCTGGGATCAATGCTAGTTAAGGGAAAGGCCTCAAATTAAAAATAGTTTGTCCACCATAATGTGTTCTGGGGAGAGTTTCAGGAAAGTCTGGGGGAGTGCCTCACATGTTATTCAATCTCACACATGTACATACCTGCCAGGAGATTTAACAGAAACAAGCCCCCTTGAGAAAGAATAAGGCAGATTGGAGTGACTATGTCACTTCAATTGATACTTTGAAGGCCGTGGCCTAAAAGTGCCCTTTTTAGGAGTGGCAGACAAGGCTATACCCATAGTTTGCATCAGGCATCTCACTAACTATTTAGGAAAAAATTGACACTCTATGGTATGTCCCAGTCTTTGACAACCTCTGCCATACAAACGGTATCATGAAGCAAAGCTACATAATCTCAGAAATAAAGTCAGAAAATATGTAACCTGAAGCATTGAAATGTTGGCATTACCAGTACAGAGCGACTAAAAGGAAGTGGAGGGAGAATTTTTAAGAAATATTTGTATTACAGATAGGACATTCAGGATGTGTAGTCAACTCTAGGATATTATGTAACTGTCTTTATTTAATCTCAAATAAAGACGGCTGTTAAGAAATTCACTGTAGATTTATATACAATAAACAATATGCCACAAGCAATATATTCTGAATATACCAATTTTTATGCTGCATTTTACCAGAAAATCTACACCTGTGCAGTTTTCATGGCCGTAGTGTGCCACTGTGCTTCCTGTCACACCAGCTATGCAGGTAGCCTTGCAGATTTTCTCATGGTAATCTAATTCTTCTAATCTTTAATTACCCCAGAGTATTTACATCCAATGCCAAATCTAACTTCTGTATTCATTCACTGAATCTGCTAAACTTCTGTATTTATTCATTGAATCTTATTATTGATTTCCTTCAAGTTTGAAAAGTACCTCTCAGCTCTTTCTTCTAACTGTATGTAACTATCAATCAAGTCATATCTCAGATTCCTCTTCAATACATTGTTAATAGAGTGTTAATAAATTGAGTTTTGTCCTTAAGAACTAAATTGAACTTTCTAACTTGTGAGACTTGCTCCTCTAACCTTTGTTTTACGTTTTGTGGCCTGACAAGACTGTTGATACAGATTTTAAATTGAAACAAACCAAGGAAAATCTGTTAGAAATATGTCCCACTAGAGAATGTTTAGCCACTTACTTTACGAGGTCTCTCACAGTAATTTTTCTGTTTGATATGTAGTTAACTCCTTATAATGCAAGGTCTCAAATCTAAATATCATGTGATAAAGGATTGAAGTATGCACTATGATCGTAGCAGTCTTTATTAAGTGGAACTAAAATTTTGTTTTAAAAACGGTAACACATTTATTTGAAAAGACCTCTTCTGTGAAACCATGGTGATTGGCACTGGCTATATTTTTAGCAACAAAGTCTTTGGTAAGCCAACGTGCATGGAAATAGAAGCTTAATAGAGTTGAACAGACGATTACCTCAACATCCTCCTCCTTTACACAAAAATAACTATTCTATAACACTTCAAACACTGTAAAATTCACAGTGTTTCACAGGTCAGTTTTCCCAATATTGAAAGTGTTCAACTTCATTAGAGATGGAAAACCTGTGACAGAAATGCATAAGGCCTGCACTGATGAAGGTTAAAGCTTGTCTTGCCAGGAAAGCTCCTAAAGATATGCTGTTTAAAACTGTAGTGATATGTTCAGTAATTCCAGGGGGCAATAACTCAGATCTAGGAATCTCTTTCTTTCAAAAATTTCTGTAAAATTACTGAATCCACACACTGCATTGAAATCTTTAGCCAGTGTGAAAAACAATTGATCTTGCTCTGTAAAAGGAGCTATTTTTCTTACAAGTCCGTAGGCTCAGTTTTCCTTGCAATTCTTTTAGGAATTTCAATAAAATAGATGTTTTGGTCAAGAAATTTGGCCTGGCTCCTTTTGCACTATCTGGCACTTGGAACAGGGATAGCTTCCTTCTATATCTCTGAAAAGATGTTGAAGGCAAAGAGAAGAAAGAAAAGTGCTTTCTTACTTCAATACTTTATTAGAGAGTTGGAACTGTTAAAGTCAGAATGACAGGAATTCCTTCCTTATGAGTGACCAGTCTCTTAAATTAACTTGAAAGCATAAGAAAAGACTGGCTGTTTCTAAGAAGTAAATCTATTACTTTGGCTTTGGTTTTAAGGCTTCAGAAAGTTATCACTTTCCAATCCATAAGGAACTATTTAGTGAGTGATGTTATATAGTAACACAACAATCAAAATCATTCTGCTCCTCTACACTGCTCTGGTGATACCCAATCTCTAGTACTGCATTCAGCTCTGGGGTCCCCAGCACTGGAAGGACATTGATCTGTTGGAATGAGTCCCGAGGGGGCCATCAAAATGGTGAGAGGGCTAGAGCACCTCTGCCATGAGGAAAGGCTGGGAGGGTTGGGGTTGCTCAGCCTGGAGAAGAGAAGGCTTTGGGAGTGACCTAATTGTGGCACTCTAGTACCTGAAATGAGCCTACAAAAACGATGGGGTGAGGCTGTTTACAAGGGCATGTAGTGAAAGGACAAGGGGGGATGGTTTGAGAAGGGAGGATTGAAAGAGAATATGTTTGGATTAGAGATTAGGAAGAAATTTTTACTGTCATGTTGGTGAAGCACTCCAACAGGTTGCCCAGAGAAGCTGTGGATTCCTCATCCCTGGAAGAGTTCAAAGCCAGATCAGATGTGGCTCTGAGCAACCTGGTCTAGTGAAAGGTGTCTCTGCCCATGGCAGGGAGGTTGGAACAAATTATTTTAAAGGTTCCTTACAACTCAGGGCATTGCATGATTAGCAGGAAGGAAAAAATTAGGAGTAGTACTTTGTTTAGGAATCTCACCAGTGCTCATACATCAGCAGATTGGCTCCTCTGAATTTCTCATCACTGTGATGTCAATAGCTAAAATACCAACTGAACAGGTCACCACAGGTCTTTACTTTGGATTAACCATTTTAAAGAAGCCTTTCTCAGCTTAAGTAAACATTTTTTACATTTTCAAGTCTGTTCATGAAGCTATTTCTTACTCAGCATTATCTCATTATTAAATCCTTCTAGCAATATGGCAAGTATAACAGTGTAGTGTATGACATCCAGCCTCCAAAGCAACTAAATTTTAAAAATTTGTAAGGCAGAGAAGGACAAATATTTGCAGGGGGAGGTGGGGAGGATCCTAATCCATCATTGACTTCTGGTAAGCTGTTCTGTTACTTAATTTTAAAAAAATGTTATAAAGAAATGGAAGAAAAAATTAAACCCAGAATAACGTGCTTATTCCCAAATGGAATAATATGCTAGGAATAGTAAAGGCAAGTTTGAATGCAGTATCATGAATAGATGAAACCTAAGATTATTTTCTTGCATATTCTTTATATTGATATTCTTCAGATTCTTCAAGTGATAACTTGCAGTGAGCCATTACAGGACACAATAAATTATCATTTTAAGAAACTATTTTTCTGAGTATCACATAAAAAGGTCTTTTTTCCTGTTACATTTAATTTAACTAACCTTTAGTAACTGAGGACATAAAGAAATTACAAGCCGTATATCAATGAGACTAACATCAGCACTATGATCTGGAATCGATGCCAACAAATTTTTATTTGTGCAGGTTATGACTAATAAATATATCAGTGTTGCTATTCCACAACAACCATTTACTCTAAAACAGAAAAAAGTCTCCTTCAAAGATCAGTGTTGTAGAAGAATAATACATAACCAGATACACATAACTAGAATAATATAAACTAAAATAATGTTTAACTAAATCACAGCCCATAAGGCTTTTTAAAAATTATTATTTGGCTTTCTGGACTGCCTTGAATAGCATAACATGACATTCAGTCTTCCTAAGACTTTCTCCTCTGACTTTCAAGTCATGTGGTTCCTCTCAATATCCCTCCATTGTCCTGCAAAACTTCTTGTAGCTCATAATTTGCATATCTATTCTAGACCTTAAGTTGTGCCAGAACCATAAAATTACCAATAATTTAAACAGAAAAGAACCTTCAGAGATATCTAATCCTTTTCCTTGCTCAAAATAGATGTTACAAGATGAAGTTGTTCAAGACTTGAATGACTCCAAGGACGGAAATTTCATCACCTCTGTGAGCAACTTGTTCCAGTGTTTAACCACCATCCATGTGTTGTCCTGAAATTCTGTTAGAATCTGTAGTGACAGTACCCTGGAAAGGCATTTAAGAAAATTCCTTTATATGGTATTGGTTCAGCTGCTGTAACCTGAAGAGATGTAAGTGTTTACTAACTGATTTTTTAATTTTTTTTTTAACTGGAATGCCATCATTTTAAATAGGTTACTTATTTATTATGAAAATCCATTTTTTGAGACTTGGTTATGAAAAGCAGCCAATAAAGAATTTTTTTTATGTCTCTGAAGACAAAGTCTGTTATAGCTGCCAAATACATTCCTCAAAGCAACACAAGGAAAACATATATTTAGTTAGAATTTTACCTTATGAGGATACTTCCTTAGTTTTATTAATACAGAACATTTTCTACCTATTTTCTGCTGAAGTAAACCCAGACATGATTTTACCAATGAATGAGACCTAAGAAATACGTGTGAAATATTAACTATTTCCATCTATTCTTAATACAGTATGACCATTAATTGCGGGGGAAAAAAACAGGAATTAGACCAAGCATGGCTTGATTAGCAGTAAATCACCTTTTCAGAGCTCAGAAAACTTTATTCATTCTCTGTATCCTCTCCTCTGACTGCACTGCTACTGGATGAGTGGCACCAATATACTTAAACCAACATAAAGATGTCACAGAATCAATCAAATGGAAACTTGTAAATGCATTTTATGGTGTCTGAAACTTACTGAAGCCAGTGGGAAGGTCAGGCCCTGTGTTAGCATATAGAAGAATAAATTGATTTAAATGGTATAAGGTTAAAAATCAACATTGGATTCCACAGGCTTTACAATGGTCAAGATGCTTGACAGTAATTGATCACTTCATTATTTTTTTCACCTTAGCCAAGGTACTTTAACTAATGTAAATTATATTCTGTTCATTCCAGACTATTTTCAACATCTATTTGCATTTTTTTTTTGTTTTTCTTCTTCAGCTAGGGTGCCCTCCCATAGAAGGAATAGATTATTTAAAAATTTTTTTACTACCACCTTTCTTGCAATGCTACAACACGTTTCCAGATTTATTGCAATGTCAAGTAAATCTTTAAATGGATAAATCAGTGAATGTCTTTGCTATATAGACAAGGCTTCACTACAGGGCATTAATTTGTTTCCCACAACTCCAAATACTGTAAGTAATATAGAAAGCTATTAATTCAGTCCTTTTCAAGTGCTAGAAGTCATTTTTAGCTTTGATCACATCAATCATTATCATCAATGATATGATTACTATGGTCTCTATATTAATGCAGATTGATATATACATATATATATATTCCTACTTTAATCTCTATTCTATTCCTATTTGTCTAAAGTAAAAGAATATTTAAATTTGCACTCTTTTGTAGGGCCAATTTTAGACAGCTCCATATTTAAAGGCACTGAAGAAATAACCATTATTATTTCAGTCTCTTACCACATTGATTTTCCACTCAGATAATAAGGCATAATTTATAACCACTATATAATACTTTTTCCATCACAAACTAAAATAGGTTTGACATTTTAAAAGGATTTAAGTTTGCAGTCATGTTATGTGCTATTAAATCCAAGTTGTTGTGTGCTCAAAAATCCCAGTGCTTTACCCAAAGTTACTGTGTAATCCATGGCCATTTAACTCAGACATGGACAAGTCAGAAAGAGTTTACCACTTATTTCAGGGCACTGCTGGTGACTCAGGAGCTCTGATTTATTCTGTACTCTCATGGTGCTCTGGTGTCATTTTTTGTTCCTCTTCTATCTTGTTTGCTTCTGGCTCTAAAAAATATCTTAGATTTACATGGACAATGCCCATAGCAAGAAGTAAATCAGGGACCAGATTCACTGGCACCTGAGAGCATACTTGCACATTCAGGCTTGGATTGATGGTACTGGTAAATTTATGCCACAGTTCCAGGCTTGGAGTCGTTATATGTCAGGTATTTTTCCCATAATCTCTTGATGTGGCTTGAAGGTTATTGTGGGCCAGGACACTAGGAGATCCATTCATGTATGGCATTTTCACTTAGTTTGCTTGTTTTAGAGGGGGGAAAAATTGAATACTTCCATCTTTCCTTAATGCTGAAGAAAAGTGTTAGCAATTGTATTGACGTGTTTGCAACTGGTATTGAATTGTTTGTAGCTGAAAAGGCTTAAATCATTTCACTTTGGTGCAATTTAAATATCTATATTGTGTGAAAAAAAAATCTATTTTTTGTAGTAGTTAGTTGCTGAAAAACCCTAAATGCCTACAGCCCAAGATAATTTAAATAACTGCCTGATATGACAGGAAATACATTGCTTTTTACAGTAGCTTCATACTGACTTGGTATCCTGACAAGAATAAAGATTCATGGACATGTCTTCCTCATCACAAAAATTCACTGCTTTTTCCATCTCAGAAAATTGTCATAACGACTGATAAGTTACCTGTAAGGAGAACCCCAGCATGGCTCCACATGGTCTTCTGGAAGGTAAAGAAATGTTGGTTTGAACTCCCTCCTTGTGAGAAAAGAATTTAACACACCTCTGATTTGGAGTGCAAAGGGAAACAACATAGTCACTCTCTGCTAAGCCCACCAAAAGAACCTCCACCCAGGAAGGCAGCTGGGACTGAAATCTCAGATTCATGCACCAGTTTTTCACAGGTGCAAGAGGTAAAGAAAATCTGTCAGGCACTCTTGCCTGCCCTAGGTACTGCAAACACAATATACATATTCTTCAATATACAATACATGTACCATATACAATACATACAAACATACTCTTCAGTCCTAGGAACTGAAGATTTATAGATGGTGAATTTTCCCCTGTTTTACTCAGGAAAGAAAAGCAACTACTTCAGGCTCAAGAATTCCCTTCCTGGAGACAGTGTCATAATACTCAAAATGATAAAGCCTAAATACTTTGTAAATGTGAGCCTAAATTCTCAGCGAGTATTGGGAATCCTGAGGTATGGAATTGCTTATGTTAGGCAATAAATTAGGCATGAAGAAAGCTTGTGGCCTGTGAGGTAAAAATCCTGGAAAACATAATAGCAATAGAGAAAATCAGTGTATCCTGCCAGGTGATGCAAGTACATCCTGGTCATAGAGCAGTTCTCGTTGTGTCTACCACCAGCATTGAAACATGTTACAACAAATCTGTTTAAGTTTAAAATGTGGATGTCAGGATAATTTGATCTAAGCAGTAGACTTAAATGTGCTCTTAAATAAAATTGTTGTGTCCTTAAACAGTTGAAGTCTTCAGACAGCTACAAGGCTGAAAAGCAGGGGAACAGGGAATTACAAATATCAATGGCACTGAATACTGAGCTTCAGCAGCTAATGAGACTTTTAGGTGCTATCTGTTTTGCCCCTGCTTCCAAGGACAAATTTTTGTTTCTGACAAGTAATTCAACAATGAGGATCTGGTCATGTACAAGAAGCACATAAAAAATTAACTTTGTCACTGTATTTGCAGTTGCTGCAATGACACAAATGTCTATGCAATTCTGATAGATAGCTTTTAAATGCTTTCATTCCTCAACAACAAAATTCTGGTAGAATGGTTTTAGAAGATATTCTATCTATATGAAGTTATCGGGAAAAATATTTATGTCAATAGAATTCTTTTCCCAATTCAAACCAATTGATAAATATTGATAAAAATCTGAATCATATAATTGAACATTTGCTAACAGTAATAGTTATATTTGGCTGAAATATTATTTCTTCCCTCTTTGTACATAAGACATTTTGTATCAAAGAATAAATATTACATAGATGGTAGTAGAAAAAGTGTTGCAGATTTTACTACAGAAATTCAAGGTTTCAGATTTTCCTTTTGTAGCTTAGTAAAATCATGAGCCTACACTATGAATGATACATGCAAAATTACTATCATCAACCATGGAGTTGTTATGTGGATTGAGAAAACAAAAGTTAGGATGAAACCACTCTGACTGAACAGTTTTCTAAACCAAACCACAGTATCTTTAACCACATTTTTCAGTTACATTATCTTTTTGAAGTTTTCAATTCAATCAGTCATGTTCTGTTATGCTGACTCCTAACATGATGTGACGGAGGAACAAAATGACACAAGATATTTGCAGTAGATCAGTCAGAAAATCAAAGACAAGGAAAACATCAATAAGAAAATAATTCATAATGAGTCTTTTGTATATCTTGTAGATTGGAGAAAATGAATTTTTATTCTCTATAAATCTAAATTTTTAGGAGTACCTTACAAACTGATATCCTTACAAACTGAATGGGAAGATACTTTATAACATACTTTGTACAGGAGACATCTCTTTACTAACTCTGGATGTTTTCATATGTAACAGAAAGCACATTACGAATCTGGTTTAAGAAAGCCCATATATGCAAGTTGCATTCTGTGTGACATAAAGAAATTCTGAGATATGTATTTCTATGCATTTAAATCCATCTGAAGATGTGTTCTGACCTATAACTGACTATTATAGGTGTGGGCCTCTATATGCTCTTCAAACATCTAAAATTAATTTTCACTGGTTGACAATAGGAACTTGAAAAATAATTTTGGTTTTTTTCTTAGAAATTTTATAAATGAAATTAATTGCATTTGAAAATTAGGATAGAAAAATCAAGAAAATTTTGGCCCTGGTAGGAAAAAGAGATTAGACGGCTGATTGTAAAGGTAGTAAAGGAAAAACACAACTTTGACTAATAGCCTCTTCCGTGACTATGTAAAAATTTCTGTTATAAATGAAAAAGCTCTGGTTTCAATGTATTTTTTGTCATTATAAAATTTTACTGAATAATGAATTAAAAATTACTTTATCATAATTATTTATTAATTTTTTACAAATATCAAAAATAATTTTGAAAAATATATGTCTTAATGGTTCTATTTTTTTCCTGTTAGATGCTCTGTGTAGGACATAAATACATAGTACATCTCATTCAGACTGTACTCTTCAGAAGCATCTAAGCACTTAAAGATACTGAACAGTCCAGGACTTACTCAGAACTCCCTCTCACAGTAATCACCTGTCTGTCCAGTGGTGCCTCTCCTGTGCACCTGAGTTCCTTAGCACTTTTTCCTTTTTGCATCCTCTGTTCTCAGTCAAATGCTGACAAAACCACAGTGGTGCTGGGTGGTAATTATCTTATCTTCCCATAATGGATTCCTGCTTGTCTAAGTGGAGTAACTTTTTATTGTAGCTAAGATCAAGGCATAGAATCAGCTTATCAGGTAGATTATGGTTGTTCCAGGTGAATTCACCTCCTATTCTACTGCCTCTTCTGTGTATCATGCATAATGGGCAAGAAATGTCATGCAGGCAGCCTGGCACAAGTAGCTGTAATGGCAGTGGAAAGCACAGAAGGCTTTTATGTGTGTCCATAGTACATTACACTACTTAAATTGCTAAAAGTTATCTTTTGTTCCCATTTTTGTTATGGAACAAAAGCAGTAGGTAATCTCCCTCTTCTGTGCTATAGCTGATTTGCAAAATTCACAGTCCCTCTTGTTGCTTCCCTAAAGCATTTAGTCTTGCATTCCTAGGCAACAAAAAGGCTGATAGAGCACACAGGTACCTAGGCTACCTAATGGTGCTCCCTGGAAAAAGAGAGTTATGGATTCAATCTCTTTCTATCCTCATACTGAGGAGTATTTGGCATCTTTTTCTGTGAGTTCTCCAACTATTGACTTCCTAGACAGAATATGGGTATTTCCAGTGAGAACTGGAATTGGAACTTAATGTAATTGGGGCATACATATTTCCTGTTAATTCTATGTACACTCAGAGGTAGATAGATTCATTATCCTTATCTTCTACAGTTAATGAAGCAAGAGAGAAATACCTCCAGACAGTGATCCATCTCATTTTATGACCCCTTTCTCACCCTCCGGAAATACTTATTACACATGTGATATATTGTGTCATAGGTTGGTAGAAACAGAAAAATGAATGTTATATACCGAGATTTTGGCAACTAAAGTTTGTGGAAAAGAATTCACATTCCAAATAAAGCAGATGGAGGCACTCTGGAGATACTTCAGACACTGACCACCTTAGTGGAGGAAGAGGCACCCAGTTAAAGAGATTAGTTCCTCCTCCTACAAAACCCAAGAGAAAGAGAGCTTCAGCCATTACCCTAAATCACCTGGGTTACTCCTGCTCCTTGTCTCATTTGTTCTTCCACCCTCCCAAAGGCCAGAGGCAATAGCTGAGAAAAATTGGAGTGGCCCTAAATTTGAGTAACTAAAGAACAGATCAATTCTTAGTAACAAAAGATTTGTTTCTGTTCTGCTTTTGCTATTCACATGTAGGGATCAAAAATGCTGCCCAAGAGTTCCATCACAGTAGAATTATTGAAGAGACTGATAGTGTCATTTAAACAGGTTCATGAACAACCTAAGTAGCTTACTGTATTCATACTATGGAAAGGTTTTATCATGGGCACATAGGGCTGTATGCTCAGGCCTGGGCAGCCTGGCAATCCTCTGCCTTGATGGGGCTGGTCAAGAGCAATTCTGCTGAAGGCAGCAAGGGAAAAGGTCTATAGCTGTCATTACTAAGGAACAGTGCCTTATATGTTTATTCTGAAATGTCTTGCTGGGACTTGTCCATTTAACCAGGAGTGCTGGAAAATGGCTGAAGGTGGACTGGTAAACTCCTTCATCCTCTCATGGGCATCCTAACTGGGGCTACAGACTTGTGTGCATCTAATTGGTATAAAAGGTCACTAACTCTTTCCTTCCTATATTATGGGAGTTTTACTCTGCTCATCGCCCCAACTTCCATGCTGAGAACTGGGTATGCCAGGACAACCAGATTTGGCATTAAAGACTGAGGCAAAGAAGGCACCTCAGCCTTATTTTCATTCCCTGATGTTAAGTTATATTCTGAATCCAGCAAAGGGTGGATATTCTCCTTAGCCCTGCTTTTGCTGTCCATGTCTTTATAGAAACTTTTCTTGTTTTCTTTGAATTCAGTGGCCAAATTAAGTTCCAGTTTGGCTTTGGTCCTTCTAATTTTCTCCCTACATAACCTCACAAAATACCTGCAGTCCTCCTGAGCTGCCTTCACTTCTTCCAAGGTGAAACACTCTTTTTTGTTTCTCCCCTTGGTTCCAGCAGAAGATCTCTTTAAACCAGGCTGATCTCTTTTCCCACCAGCTTGTGTTACAGCACAGGGGAGAAGCAGCTCCTGTATCAATAAGATTTCCTTCTTAAAGTATATCCAGCCTTCCTGGATTCATTTTTCCTTCAGGACTGACTTCCAAAGGACGCTGTCAATCAATATCTTAAACAAATGAAATTCTGCCCACTGTAAGATGAAGACAGCAGTTCTGGTGGTACCCCTCCTTACTTTGGTGAGTCTGGGAAAAGACAGGGAGAAAGATATTGATTTTTTTTATTATTATTATTTTGATGTTTTCTGGGTTGTTTTGGTTTGGTTTTTTTTTTTGTCTTAGTTTGTTACTAGCCATATCTATTTTAACTGGTAATAAATTAAATTAATTGTGACTCTCTTATCCCCCTAGAGCTTTTTCATTATGTTTTCTATCCCACCCTGAATGACTATCTGAATGGGAGCTTGTCCCCTTAGCCAAGTTCAACCCAACACAGCAAGGAAGACATTCTTTCATATTGCCTATACGTCAAGTACCTTTGAAAGTCACTGAAAATGGTACAACTTTCTTTTTAGACTTGGTCAAAGGAACTTTTCTGAAATTTTTTTTGCATTAGTTTAAACCATTGTCACTATGAATTTCCAAGAGGATGCAACAGGTATGAGGGTGAGTGGAAAAAAAGAAAATCTATAAAAAGTCTGCTAAAAAAAGCCTAAGAAAAACCAAGTTATCTGCACTGTCATGTTCTTGAAATAAAATTCCATCAGTCTAAGTTAATGGTTCTTAATAAATGTGGCTAATAGCTAAAAATGGAATTGAGTGTTCATTCCTTCAACATTATAAGCAGTCATTGCACACAGTAATAAAAATAGAAAGAATGACTTCAGGTTTTTTTTCCCTTTGAATTGAGTTGTCACCTATTAACGTTTAAAGAATAGTTCATTAATACACTGTCATTGATGTGTGACTCCATTATAAAAGTTCTTCAAGGATGTAAATTTTCCAATGTAAGCTGCTCATCTTTCTAAAACCTAGGAAAGCAACTCTGAATCCACGAAATATTCAGCTTTATAATGCTGTCACATTAGTTTATTTTTTTTTAATTTATGCCTCTATCATTTAACTTTCAGGTTCACAAAAGTTTATTTAGCTGCACCTAAACTGTAATAGTTGAATTAGGAAAAGAGCAACAGCCAGGGGTCAAATTATGTAAAGTTGGTATTTTCTTATCTGAGGTGCCTCTTGTAATTCACATCATATTTCAACTGTTGAAGTGGAAAGAGTACAGCAAAAAAGAGGGCAATATAACTCAGAAAATATAAAGAGATAACACTGAATACATCTGACAATCATTACAGCAACTAGCAATTCACATGTATTGCCATCCTCTATAAACAGGCAACTCAAGAGGCAAGAGCTGTAAGGCATAAGATATTTTCCCTCTTGCTGAACAGGAATAATCATGCCATTAGCTGTGGCTGCATCACGAATGAAAGTACATCAGATGGAGCAGCACAGCAACTTTAAATAAGGTAATTCTGGTAGCTGCAGTAGACCGCAGCTGCATGTAAGTCCATTTTCTCTCTTGAGAAGTCAAAGAACTAACATGTATTATCATAAGCTGATTATTTCTTCTTTTGGCCTGATCTTGAGCATTTGGATGATGCTGCATAGAGTAGTGAGAAGATCAAGTGCTCACCTGGAAGTTTTAAAAGCAAGATGTTTCTTTAAAACACTTGTGAAACACATGACACTTCAGCAAGCAACTATTCAGTAAATTGTTTAATACTAGCAGTGGTATTTCCAGCTATATTTGGTCCATATAAGTGCAATAACTATGGGAGATTAATTATCTGCTAACTTTAAAAAAATTAAAGAATACTTTGCTTGTGAATGTCAGTTGGGATTGTTTATAATTAGTAGAAATTTTCTTTGGATGAACTCTTAATTAATTGAATATTAGATTATTAGTCATACTCTACTTCTATTTGCACAGGTTTGTGCTACATTAAATTTTGAGCTGTGCTCTTGTGTCAAAAAGCCACCATTATTAATTAAAGAACTGCATCATATTATTTATTATTCATAGCCTTACCTACAAGGAGCAAGATTTACAGGATTTTTGTTTTTATCAGTTAATCATCATTGTCTGCTTGCTACACATAAGAGCTTCTGCAGTTATACAGAGTAGAAATCTCCTGTTGAGGCATAAAAAGAATTGAAGAAAAGTCATCCCCATCACCTAGTTCTTGTGAGGAAAAATAATTATCTCAGAGTTACTTTTGCATTTTACTTTAAGTCAAGGGACACATCAATCTCCCCAAAACAGTGGTGAGGCCCTATATCTTGATAATGAAGACACCATTGCTCCCACAGGTCTGATATTAAGAGAAGCAGGTACTGGCTAGAAGTAAAGTATGTTCCATTCCAGCATGTTCCATTTTAGCAGTATTTATATATTATAAATTATATTGTATTATATCTATTAGCTATTACCTATTATATTCTAGAAATGAAACCATGAAAAACTGGAAAATAATTTTCAAAAGGCCCTAAAATGTTGCAGAACATTTTCTCTTAGAGAGTTTTTTTGTTTCCTACTCACATAACCTTTTTTCATTCTTGAAAATCAGCTGCATCATATGGAAATTATAAAATGTGAAGATCCAACTACTTTCTAATGCCATTCACATGTTTAAGAAATTTAGGCTGTAATTAGGATGAGACACAGAGTTAGGGAGAGTTTTGTGCAAAAAGTATTTCATCCAACCCACCATTTAATTAAAATGAAAGTTTTGGGGTAGAAATTTCTAGGTTTAAAGAAAAGTGAGATGAGGAAGTCCTTTTCAGTTCAAAACAGAAATTTTATGCAAGGTGACAGAACTTTTTTTTTTTTTTAATAAAAGCATAACTTATTCAAATGTAGTGAGAAGAATTAGATTTCCAGCTAAGCTATGGGGGAACATATGGGATGGAGGGCTGGGTCTCCCATAACTGATTTTCCCATGTATGCGTGAAGGGGATATATAATATGAAAATGGTATTATAAAATATTAAAACTATTAATAAAATTAATAAATCTACATTTTAAAAAATTTTACATGAAATATAAAACTACCTATCAAGTAAATCCAGTCTTTCTTTGAGACAAAAAGAATCAGCTCCCTTGTATTTTATTGCAAAAGCTATATGAAAAGGAATTTTAATTGTTGAAAATAGGAAATATCTGGGAAGATCAAGAGGATGCAGCAGCAAGAAGAGGCCTCTTCTTCTAATATCCAAAGGTAAAAAGGAAAAAGATAAACACATATTATATGTGGTTACAAATTGTATGTATTAAAATATCATCCAGCTGTTCTCTTTACTGGCATCTTCATATTTGGCTTTTGAATTTTGAGCTGATACTCATAGTGGCAATCCTTGCTTCAGTGTACAAGTTGGCATTTGCTCCTTTGTTCATATGGATATACAGAATAATCAACTGTCTAAAATGGTCATCAGAAGCACAGTGTAAGAAATGATTCTAAGTTTGGGAACATGCAAAATAGAAATCAGATGGCTCTGCTTTCTGTCCTTTGAATGAGCCAACCCATTAAAAATATTTCTGCTTCAAAGTAAACAGAAAGGCCAAAGAATTCTAACATCCTATACAAGCCTATATCCCAGGAATTTAAAAAAAAAAATAATATATTTCTGAATATGAATCAACATAAGATTCAAAGTGAAGATAATTACTTATACCCAAATAGGCTCCAGAGTTAGTCAAACAGGTGCTAACCTAGTTCTCTTCTCTTTATGTAAGCCAATTTCGGAGGTGAGGCACCCATGTTCAGCTATGTGAAAGGAATATGTGGGAACTACAGCTAAGACTGTGAGATGCTAGATACCCTGGAGGATTAGGATTGATCCAGGAGACAGAGTCAAGAAAAGCTGTACTGTGCTGTTTGTTTCCCTTTGGGGCAGTGAACTGCAAGTGAAATTCGTCTTGGCTAGACAGTAGTTCTCTGCCTTGCCTGACTGCTAAGCTGTCCCTTCTTACAATGTCACCACAGAAGTTGCCTGAGCTGTAGCTGTTAATGACAAACAAAACTGGGTTGTTGAATGGTTTAAAAATGTGCTTCTGCTACTGGTTAGAAAATACATGGCATATTTGTTAGAAGTGCATAACAGTTTTGAGAAACCTGTTTGCTTGCATGAGAATAAACCACAGGCAGCCAGTATCACACAGGCTGAGATTATCTGAAAGAGATTCAAGGCAGAAATAATTTGCTGGTGACGTCTTTAACAACCTGAACCATAACTACATTACAGATGCACAGAAAGGGAGTTAAAAGTAATTTCCTAGCCACCATGAATTCTGATGAGTGGGACTAATAAGAACAACTGCTTGAAAAACCACCAGTGAAATCCAGCAACTATACATATCTACATATGTGAGATCACCATCTCTGATGAGGGTATCTTCAAGAACTGAGACCTCATAGTTAAATATGGAGTGGGCTCATAAACCTTCACACTGAGTCCTCCAACACTTAAGTACTTGTCTCTTGGAATCAAATATCGAAGTTTTGAGCATTAGCTAGGCTTTTCAGAGGGCAGAGATATTGAGAAGCCTAATACAGGGACTGCCAATTGAGTAGGAAATTTATTATGGAGAGAAGCGGACCCCCAAACCAATTTTTCCTAAACCTGCTCCAAGAGACAGCATTTCCCATCTCCAGCATCTGTAATACTGTTATATGTTGGGGGTCAGACCTGTATCATGTGATGTGAATGAAATACTTGGATCTATTTCTGAGTTGAAGTAATGGAAATTCCCAATAATGTCATTGCCACATAGTCACACAACCAAACACTTGCTGTTCACTCTTACATACATCTGTTAGTGAGTTTAGGCAAAGCATGGCTACTTGAAAATATATTCCTTCATGTGTGGCTGAAACTCCAGGAAAATGAACCTAAACGAAATTTTTAAAAATGAATTTGAAAGTAGATTTTATGCAATCACAGCATATATACATTAAAGACTTCAAATTCCCTGCTCATCTGCTGTTTACTTTGCATTCTTTTCTATACATGAATATCAATGTTTCTAGTTGAATTTTCTTGTCTTACTTTAAGGAATGAGCAGCATGGGTTTCAGGGGGCCTAAATTAGCAAGTCTGTTCTGATTAAAACCAAAAACCATTGTCATTTTTCTCAAGTTATTGGCTAATCTAAACTCTGGCATTTTGATTTAATTTTTTCCTTTTTTCCCCAAAATCTGCTGTTGTGGGGATTAAACAGTTCATATTGTATACAGACATGGTATTTTTTCTTTGAATAAGAATATGGATATTAATTTTTTCTTCAAATATTATTTAGATTTTTCCTGCTTGGAAGGTTGTTGTTTATTTTTTAAGAGTTCCTTCATATTGATCAACTGAATGCTATAGAGGGAAGCATCTGGAAAATGCAAATTTACTGCAAACATCATGGTTTTCCATGTAATTAGAAGGTAAATGTCACTGTATTATTTTAGTTGGGATAATTCACAGACATTGAATGTATCTTGGTTGAATTTTGTGACTTAAAAATTCCTAAGTTAAACTATTCCTGCATATTTGGGACCTTTCAAGACATGAAAGTAATTCTGAGAATAGACCTAAGCCAGACAGGTGGAAGCTATCCCTTGATTCTAGGTGATACAAAGATATCCCTAAAATACGACTGTCCTGTGATTTAGAGTCCTACTTTGGATGAGAAAAAATTAGAATCAGTTTTCAGTTTTGCCACAGACATCCTATATGACCTTGGACACTGTGCCAGAGGCACCTAGCCAATTGGAAACACAAGACTTTGAGATTTAGCTGGCATTCAAATTGTCTGAATCTGGGCTTTAGCCTCTCTGTGCCTCAGGTCCCTGTCTGTGAAAAGAAGATAAATTGACTTCCCTGCTTCACAGTAATATTGGAAGACAAATTCATCTGAGACTGTGAGGTACTATTGTGAGGTTTGTGTAAGTATCTTTATAAAAATGTATTTTTACTTTTTGCTACAGTCTCCAGCATACAGTGGAAAACACAAGAACTGGAGTTATGCTTTTGTCACTTGATATAGCAAAAACTATGAGCCATAAAATCCTGGTTTCTATTTCCACTTGTTGTCCAACAACTCATAGACATTGGTTATTGATAATAGTTTGTGTGTGTGACTTACACTGGATATGCATGTGTATTTTATCTTATACTGGCATATACACTTCTATTTCTGCTGAATTATACGGATGTGTTGCTAATGTACATTTATGACATTTGCTAATTAAAATTTGCTAATTAAAAATGTTTCTCAAATTCCTTCTAACACACTTAGAGTTTATACATCATATTTAAGTTTAAAAATATGCTTATATACATATCTCTAGTAGGGCCTAAATAGCCTGGGTTCATCCCTCCTGATGTGTGAGACCAGAGAATGGGAGACTGAGATCAGAATGCAGTTGATGGGCATTGGCTATGATAAGTCAAGCATAGAGACCTACAGTTTTCAAATACCAGACACAAAGCAGTCCTCTTAGAATTTTTTACTGTAAGAACAGGTTAAATAACAAACTGGAAGTCCCCTTACAATTTCGTGTTTCGTGGAGAAAATTCTTGTATTTCAAAAATTAAATATTCTTCTTATCAGGAAAAATCTTTTTTCTTCAGAATTTGATATAGAAACAGTAAAATTATAGAAATGTCATTTTTAGCCAGTCTCCTACTCTCTATATACTAAATCGATATTTTAAAGGAAAAAAAAACAACAAACAAAAAAAACCCAAACAAACAAAACAAAACAAAACCCAAAAAAATAAGAGAAAATCAACTCTTCAAAGTTCGAAGAATATCAAGCTACATTAAAATATGAGTCAAGTCCCACAGAGGTACTAGTATTAAGCTGAAATTACTCAAGTTACTGACAGATGCAACTACATATGTAACTACATATTTATGTGCATAATTATCCATGTAAACATATTTTGCATTTATTTTTAAAAACTGTATTTTGGTTAAGGTAATTCTAACTAAATGTGTTTCATGTAAAACAAGGAAAACCCATAACAGATTAAGTAACCTCCAAATTCCTCTTATAAAAAAAATTGTTCCTTTTCATAGACACATGGTCATTATTAAACACTCTCAACTTTAGATAATACTTGCAGGCATTTTATTTCAGTATTCATCAAAGAAAAACAGGACTATTTGCTTCTCTTTTTTGTTTTCTGCTGTAAGGTCTTTATTTATTTACAATCTTCCCTATGGGCATTTGAGGATGATTTTTAACTTTTCTGCCTATACACACTCAGCTCTAGGAAAATTGCTGCATGCAATTTTCCATCCACAGTTACTCATAGGTTCTTCCTGGTATAGTAGATTAAGAACCAATTAGCTGCCTGCCTGGAAATCGTGTAGACACAGATTTACATTAATTGGTGTCATAGAGATTGTGTAAAAATAACCCAACCAAACAAAAAAATTAAAATCCTAGAATCATAGAATCGTAGAATCCTTTAGGTAGGAAAAGATCTCTGAGTCCATTTGCTAACCAAGCACTGCCAAGTCCACCAATAAACCATGTCCCTCAGCACCAAGCATTATGATTATACAATAAATAAATTGTAAATCCTTGCAGAGGATTGCAGTACCTTCAGCAAAGGAATATACCACAAACCACTGAATTTTGTTCTGGTTTTTGTCTGGGATATGTTTTGGAATTGTGAGCAAACCCATCTTGAACACAGGGATATTTCCTCTGTTGCTGAACAGCGCTTGCATAGCGTCAAAACCTTTTTGTTTTTTCATGTTTTGCTGACAGTAAGTGGACTGGGGATGCACAGGAGGTTTGAAGGTAACACAAACAGGAAAGCTGAACCCAAATGCCACAAAATATATCATTGTGCTCAGTAATAAAATATGGAGGGAAGAAAATGGGAGTTTTGGACTTTGTCTTCCCAAACAACCACTGCATGTGAAGAAGCTCTGCTTTCCTGGAAATGGTTAAACCTCTTCCTGCCAATAGAAAGAAATAAACAAATTTCTTTGCTTGCGTGTGTGGCTTTTGCTTTGCCTATCAAACTTCCTGTATTTCAACCCACAAGCTTTCTCACTTTAGCCTTGCTAATCTCTCTCCCCCTCTGCACTGGGAGGATGGAGAGAACAGCTATGTGGGGCTGAGCTGCCTTACAGGTTTAAACATTGACAATTCTAAATGGAGCTCCCTAAATTAATATTGATTTGAAATCAGTGACCTTTTGCAAAGTGCTGAAACGAGATGCTAAATCCTCTATATATCAGTCTATACAAAAAAATTTATTGTTTGAGAATAACAGAATTCAATTAATTTTAACAAGGTAAAATTCAGAATGTAGTGTGGGAAGACAACACACAATCTTTAAACATTGGAAGCTGCAATAATTTCTAACTTTAAAGACAGTGCTAATTCTTAATTAGCTTTACCCTCAACTGACAAAACGCTAGATATTTTATTTTATGCTAGCTCCTAAGCTTAATGAGGAATAATTAATGGATCTGATTAAATATTTGCTTCCAAGAATTTCTGAGTTTGGTTCAGACTTACCTTATTTCATATGTTATGGTTAGCAGTCAGAATTTCTTCAAAATGTAAAACACCATAATGGGAATTTCATAAATGGAAATTGTTTACTGAATCCGACAGTGCACATGCAGGGAAAATTCCCCCTGAAGTTATCTTTTGTTCTTTCATCATAATGCTCTGGTTCTGAAAACTTCATCAATTTCAACACTTTTTGAAGTTATTAATCCAATAAGGAAAAAAAAATCCCAATGGGATTTAATGTTAAATATCTAAGTACATTCCAAAAAAAAAAAGAGGACAGATATTGTGCATTTTAAGTGTTGAGTGTCATTTCCTTACCTTAGATGTAAGCAGCATGCAAAAAATCTTATGTAAAAGGATAAATTATAGCACATAATATCTGATTAATCTATGAACAAATGGATTCATTTGACAAGCACTAAAGCTTCTTGTCTTCTAGAGGGGAACAATCCAGCTTCCTATAGGAGATTTGAAATTACAATGAACCATATAGGATTTCACTCTACTGATTACTTGATTACCAATTGGAAAACAATTAACATTTTAGTATGAATTAAAATTAGACCCTTAAATGCTGCAGTGTTGAATCACTATGCAATACAGACTGATGATTTTCTACAACTGCAACAGAAATAATGGAATGCAAAACTAAACCTCCTGGTTGCACTTACACAGCAAATACACTTCTTTCTGCCTGCTTTATTTGCTTTCAGAGCACCAGGATAGCCAGCATAATAGAATTTCCTGTCAAACTACACTTCATAGTCTCAGATGATATTTTATGAATAGATAGAAAAGGGTAAATATCAAATAGGTAGTTCTTTAATTTGCTAAACCAACTAGATGAAATCAATTTCCAGGTATACTTAAAAACCATGCAATTGATACTGAGAAAATTGCAATTTTCATTTTGCTTAAATGAAAGAAAACACTTTTGATTTCAGAAAATTAATTAATTTTGGCACTACACTTGAATTTATAGACACTATACAAAGCCAAGAATTTCAAACATATACATATCTATATTTTTACTGCTTTGGAAATGAATACCGGTTACATGGTTGCCAAAAATACTGTGCCTATTCATATTGTGTTGGGCAGGTTCTTTGATGTCTTCTTTCTAAGTCTACACACAGGAACATTTATTAATATCACAGTGGCTGTCAGAAAGAAATGCATGACAATGACTTTGTCTGAACCTAATAATACTGTTCACAAGTTCAAATGTATGCTTTCATAGAGTTGAAATCTAAAACAAAATTTCACTGTTTAAATAGGTTGAAAAGCAGCTACATGGAGACTCTGGCATGAAACTGTTTTCTTTTGTAACTTTGGCTCCTTAAAGCAAGGAAAAAGGATAACTCTGGATTATTTATCGAGTTTTCTAAAAGAAAAATCCCAGAATCTTAGCTGTACCTGATACTTTGAGGAGCCAAGCAAGTTAACACAGTCATGCTCAATCAGAAGAGAGAGTTTCACTTCATATTCAGTGTAATCTAAATTCCTGCTTTTTTTTTTTTGTTTTGTTTTTCAAGTTATTGAAATTGAAAGTCCTATAGTAAAACCAGGGTAGGGGCTATGGAACAACACAAAGGGCTGAGATACCTTGCTATTAAAGGCACAAAAGGGTTTATAACCTCTGTTGTGTATTTACTGCCAGCTATTGTGAAGAAATCAACTTCTGACTTCTAGATATAACTGTAATTATGTAAAAATTCTTTTGTAAGTATTGTATATGCACAAGTGTATAGGTCTCCAGATATATCAGGAGGGATCTGAATAAAAAAGATAAGAGCAAGAGAGCACATAGGAGACTCAAAAAATGCATACATCAAAAAAACTCTCAAATGCAGTAGCTGGATTCTCAAATTTGAAGAGAAGATTTCTCAACATGATTAGAGAAACAAAGTCATTCAGAAGGTCTGCCATGCAGAAAAATAAGGCTAAAATGATTGGTTTGCTGCAAGTAGGTGATACTTTGATCCTCAAGAAATCCCAGAGCTCAACTTGAACTCATATCTTAATCATGATTGACTTGAGGGGGGTAGCAAGCCTAAGAAATACAATATGCAACACGGTTTTCATTATTTGTCCAGAATCTTATACATTTTCTTTGAAATGACCTCAAAAAGTATTACATTCCATGGACAAAAGCCAGTTTAGTGGTACTATGCATTATTATTCTTCATGGATGCCAGAAGGAAATCCATTAACAACTCAGATAATTAGATTGGCTTGCCAAAATTCATGGAGATAACCATGAAATGGATGGATATTGGATAGATACTCACATAAACTGGAAGAAGGGGCATGGGCTTGCTGCTCAGTAGGCAGTGCTCTTGGGAAGCTTGTAAGGTCTTGTAAGCTGTACTAACCTTATAATAAAGCATATAATGTCACTATATTTAAATACTATTTCAAGAAAGGATTTCTTAAAATCCATGTTACATTTTCAGGTGTTAGCTCTATGCAGTCCTGGTCAGTGTCAGAAAACCTCATTCCTCAGAGGTAGTAACTTTATGCCTGGAGAGTCTAACATGTACACTGGAGGCTTTAAGCAGCAAACCCCAGAATAAAAGCTGTAGCTTTTCTGCCTTCCACCTCCTGCAGAATGGGATCAAATTGGTATAATTATTGCCACTACTATTCCTCATCAAGCCACTTTTGGCTCTTCAGTTATCTTTTTCTCTGCAGGTATAGTTAACAACTGCGTATATGCAAAGTTTTAGCAGAAATGTTCTCATTATGTACCACAAATCTTTATGTACTTGACAAGGAATGAGTGGGAAACAGCAAGGATAGAGTTTTCCTTGGGTATGTTTTCCTGGGTTATATTTTCCCTCAGTTTTTGACATGAGCTAGAGGCTTTATTCAAAGCATCATATTTCATAGCTGTTTAATGCCTGATGGATCCTGCCTATGGGTTTGTTTAATCCCTTTTTGAGTTAATATTTTTGAGCTTCACAACATTCTCTGGCAAAAAAATTTAAATGACACATCAGGTGAAAAATACTTCATCTTATTACTGGTTTAAGCTTGATACATAATAATTTGATTTTGAACTCATTGGTTCTCAAGCTATCAGAGTTATTAATCACCCTACCTTCTCCTTGCCATTTGTGATTCACGTATTCTCCATGCACTCGCTTTTTTTTTTCTTTACCAGATTCAAGTACCTAAATCTATCTAACCTTCCTATCCTGTCTATGTGTATAAAACATTTAGTGCTCCCAACCAATTTTTCTGATATTTTCAGTCTTTCAATTACTTTAGATTACTCAGTGTAATTTTGTATTAACATTTAGAAAGCTACATAGGGTGATCTATGTATCTTTTTCTTGTACATGATGGCTCATCATCTCTCATGTATAGTTTCATTTGGTTTACATCCATAATTTGGGTACTTTCAGATCAAAGAGAAATGAAGTTGTGAAGGGTCTGAACCACAAGACTCACAAGGAGTGTCTGGGGGACCTGGGGTTGTTTAGCCTGGAGAAAAGGAGGCAGCAATAAGGAAGCATCCTATAAAACAATCTTGGAAAAATTTACTATTCAAGTATGCATGCAGTCTGCGTTCCAGAAGGCAAGGTCCCGTAAAAAGGTATAAACGATGGCATTTATCTCTTTTCAGGAAAAGTGACTTTCAAGAGAACCCATTTGAAAAGGGATCCACAGTGAACACTTCACAGCATGAGGACATCTTTCTAATTTTATTCCGTAGGCACATCTTAATTCAGCAGATAAGATGATATCTTTTTCTATAATTGTATGAAAATCCAGGACTGTTGCTGCAGAGCAGAAAACAAAAGCAAGTGGTGCTTAGCCAAAAAACAAGTTCCACTCATTAATTGTACAGGGCCTTAACCTAAATGCTAAATACAGGCACAGAACAGAGTTTATAGAAATGTTTAGTTAACTTAGAACTCTAAATTTATAATATTTCAAAATAATGTGAAATTGCTATGGTCATTATCATTAAATAAGAGAAAAAAATATACAAAAAACTGCACTGATGTAAAAAATTTGCAGCAAGCTCTCCTTGTATAGATTTTCTATGTCTGACTTAGGACAATGAGCTCAGCATCACAAAGTAATGTCAAAAGTCTTCAACTTTCAAAAAGAAATAAACACTGAAGAAGACACTGTGCTATGATTTAAACATATATGTTGTTCTGCTAGGCAAAACAGAGCTCCCAGCACACTAAAAGAAAGGATAACTACTTCAAATTTGTTCTTCCCTTCTTTTCTCTCCATAATGTTGGTGAGGACAGAGAAGTTCAATCCTTGAAAACAAAGTGATGCTGTATCTCAGTCATTCCCAGAAAAGTTGTGCTATAAACAGGTTAAACCTTCTGCTTACTATAACCTACACATCTTCACTTCCAAGGCACAGAATAGAGGAGAATTATTCATTTAAATGATGTCATACATTTTTTGCAATCTATTTATGTTTATTAATATTACTGAAGCTTGCACTGCTGCCTCTAGACATGAAAATTATGACACCAAAGTCAGCATCTTCATTTCAGCAACAATACTCTTCACAGTGATTGCAACAGGGTTAATAATACATGATTCTGAACTATAAAAAAATCTAACAGCACAGAATCAACACTGATAATATAAACCAAATACAATTCAAACATAATTAATTAAACTATCTTTTTTTCTAACAGTAGAACACAGTTCAATTTACTTAATTTAGTCACACAAAATCTCAGATCATAATTAAATTTATTTCTTTTCAAAATTAACTTATGACTAAATGTGCGAAGTAAACAAGAAAGCTCCTACTGAATCCCAAGGAAAAAAATGCAAAATTTGGATTTATTCAATTATTTGCTTCTTTTTATAATAGCATGATCAAAGTTAAACTCTACAAGATTGACTCTTTAGAAACAACATCTCAATTTTTATTTTTACAGTGACTAAGTGATTTAAATATCAAATTCATAACATTATTTGTTAATTAATTCCTCTTAGGTCATCTCCTTCACTCAGGAATTCCATCTGGAATTCATTCACACCAATCCAAGTGAATACTTAGCACATTCTTTGTTTTAAGCTTTTAAAAGTCAGTCTCAGCATTTCCTTCTTACATGCTTTCATAAGTGGTAGAAAGGTCTGCAGAGCCAAGTGTTTGCTTTCCTTCTGCTCTCCACTGTCTCTTGTACCAGCACAGCCTCAAAAGAGAAAGTGAACTATCTCTGAATTTCAACAGATGTAGGATGGACCTGAAATGAAAATTAATAATGTGGTTTTAACAAAAGATAATTTTTTAAAATATAAATATTTAACCAAAAATGCATTTAATAAACCATTTAGGAGATTTTTTTGTGTCTATGCTATTACACAGTACATTACAAATATGCTTTTTCACTAAGAGCTGCAACGCTGAGAAACAATTATCTGCATTCTGTATGTACTACAATAACCAGCAGGAGCTCCCATAGAGGCCTGGGGTTTGGTTCTCCCCAGCCTGTTCCCTCTGCTTTGCCTTTTTATATTTTCCCTGTAGTGTGCAGAACCAAAATCAAGAAAGGTTAATTCCTACAAAAAAGTTAAGTGCTACCAATCTACTCTTGGCTGGAAAACCACTATAAGAGTTCATACACTGCGTCAGCTTACTTGGCAGAAATAATGAGAATATCTGGCACTTACTAAATGTTAAGAATAGGTCAACTTCCTTCTTAAAACAAAAAGCATTGACCCTAAAAACACTGCAAGAACCATGGAGCTGATGGACAGCCTGAAACCTTTACAATCTTTTCATTTCATCTCTCTCTCTCTTAAGAACCAGCAGATATAGCATATTAAATTCATACTGCTAAATTCTTACATTTTAGAGAGGATTTAGACCACAAGACTTGCTGTTTGGAGTCAGAAACTGCCTCTAGGGAGTATGATAGATCTCTTGACTACTCACAATGACTGACTTCTCACTTATTAAGCATTACAAATGCTTACCTTGTAAGAATGATAGCTAAGATCTTTAGAGGTGGCAGTCTAAAAAGTACCTTAAAAGCTGCTTATACCAGGTACACACACCAATTTCCCAAGTTGTCAATAGCAACTCATTTTAGTAACACAAAATTATATTAAAAAGGGGAATAAAAATATTGTTGTTTGAAATGAAAATGTGTTCTAGATTCTTTTTTTAATCCTATTTTCAAAGAATAAAATACAGCTTCAGTATTCATAATTACATTTCTATATCCTTTTTGAAAGGGCAGATTTTTGTTGCACTTAAGTCAGCTGGTATGTTTTGTTAACTTGAATTCCATCAGAATCAGAACAACTCCAAACCCTGCCCCTCCCTCTCTCCCCCTTCCAGTTCCATTTATCCTGCAAGAACTTTCTGCCTCATACATAATATTTTGCATGTATGCAAAATTGACTGTTAATTCTTTTAACAAAACAAAAAATCCCATTTCTGAGATAAGAATAGAGCAACTTTCATTCATGTGCTAACAGGTCAAGTAAAAATCAGCACAAACCAGTAGTGAACATCAAATCCTAGATAATTATTAAATAATTTGATTAAATTAGATTCTCTTGAATTGGTAGTGGCCTAAAATGTTGCTTCTATGAACAATTTTGAGCAATATTAAACAATTTTGGGTCATGTTTTCTTACAGAAATTCTCTATCAAGTGTCTAACTTGGACATACTTCAGGAAATGCATGCCCATATTTCTTGACAAGTCTTCAGGCTTCCCTGCCTACCTGAGAAACTTGTTTTCTGTCAATGCTGAAAATACTCAAAACAATCTTTTTCTAACAGTCTTGACTAGAAGAATATTACATGATTTATTTTTTTTAAAAAACCTATAACAGTAACTTTTTGTATCATTTACATCTCCATTTTTAAAAGCCTTCCAATGCCTGACCATTGGTCAGTACACAATAATGTACAGAAATACAGAAGATAATTCACATCCTTTAGACCCCACGGTCTGCGTGATGTCCTCACACTGCCTTATACAGGTGTCAGTGCAGTGTCTGAGCTGATGTGCACAATGGGTCCTGACCCCACGGCACAGAGCAGTACCTCTCTCCCAGAAGTCTACTCTTCCACCCTTTCACATTCCATCCTCCCCTTCTCCTTGAAACCTTTGAATTTTACTTCCTTTCTATTCAGTGCTATCCCTCTTTGTCTTTTTATCAGGAAGATTTTATGATCTCTAGAGACCGGAAATCTCTAGAGACTTTTCAACTTTACATTAACAGAGGAGCAAGAAATGAATCAACCTTCCAGCAACACAGATCCCAGCTGTCATTTGCCCTTGTGAGATTGCACCTGAAGTACTGCATCCAGCTCTGCTCTCCTCAGCACAGGAACGATGAGGATCTGTTAGAGAGGTGCAGAGGAGCCCATGAAGATAATCAGAGGGCTGGGACACATCTCCTATGAAGGCAGGCTGAGAGAACTCGAGTTGTTCAGCCTGGAGAAGAGAGGCTTCAGGGAGACCTCATTGAGGCCTTCTAATACCTTAAGGGGTTTTATAATAAGGAGAAAAAGGGACATATTATATAGGCAGGTAGTGACAGGATAAGGAGAAATGGTTTAAAACTGAAAGAGGACAGGATTGGATTAGATATTAGGAAGAAATTCTCTGTTCAGAGGGTGACGAGGCATGGGCACAGGTTGCTCAAAGAAGTTACAGGTGCTCAATTCCTTGAAGTGTTCAAGGCCAGGTTGGATGGCTTTGAGCAACCTGGTCTAGTGGCAGGTGTCCCTGCTTATGGCAGAGGGATTGGAACTTGATGATCTTTAAGTTCCCTTCCAATCCGAACCATTCTCTGATTCCCTGATTTTAAAACTCTTCGTTTATGTGGTTTGAATCACCTTACCGACTTCTTGCCTCACTGGGGCTGAAACTATTTTTTCTGTTCTTTGGTGGGTTTTTACTGATTTGACTTATTACTTCATGCATCTTCAAATATTTTTAAGGCCCTCAAATTTCAAATTTAGAATTTTTCGTAATTCTGTGACCTGTTTTTTGTAATTTTGGCCTGAATGCAACTGTGCATATGTAGGAGACCATGATCAGGCAGAACCTGGCTGACAGGTGTGAAGCTCTGCACATTGCAGCAGTCCCTTCATTTGGTTGTACATGTAGGAGTAGGATGAGAAACTCCTCATCACAAACCAGGCTTTACTGCTACTAATCAAGGTGATATAATGAATGTGTCAGCTCATGTGTGCTGACAGCTCCTGGTGATAACCTAGCAGCAATGCAAAATCACAAGTAGCTTAATATTTTTATGAAGGAGAGTACGGTTATAAATACACATTTTCAAATTAAATCATAAAAAGAGAAGTTCTATATAAAACACTCATTGATACAATTATATTAAATTAGGGAAAAAAAAGTCATGCCATTAACTAGCATTTATCCTAATAAAATTGTTTTGGCAAAGATCAGAATTTTGATTACAATATATCAGTTCTGTGGAGATTTAACCATCTTTTTATATTTTAGATGACTTTCTTTTTTGTTATTTAACACAAATATTGAAAAGATTTCTTTCTTCTTTGTCTGAGGTTTTATCTTTCCTTTTCTTATCTCTTACTGCCATCTGAAAACAGCAGTCCGACACCTTTTTATATCACAAAACTTCCAGTGGCCAGTTTTTCAAAATAGATGAATCAAATATAACATGTAGATACATTTTTGTGAAAAGATGGCATCCACATTTCTTGGAAATATTACATTATATTTCTCTTTCTTTTGTTCTCCTTTCTTTTTTTCTTTGGCTTTGTTGTATATATGTATGCCTAGCTGCACCTTTCTTTTTCATGGGTAGTGAACTCCAGCAGGAGCTCTGAAAGAAAACTCAGAATTTTGAATGGCACATTTAGTTAGATTTTAGTGGAGTTAGTCTTCTGTACTGTCCTTGAAACTGACAGCTGAAAATGTGTTATGAAACCCCCAATTACCTTTTCCCTCTCTATTAAGACTACTTGTGGCAGCATCAGGGATGTGCAAAAACACTGAGATACCTGTTGTGAAATCAAAGTCAAAATAAGCAGTTGACTAAGTTTTAGAAAAAAATCACCACATAGTACAGATTTTCTTGAAGATAAGAGATTTGTCTTCAAATTTGTGTTCCTTCATGTTTAGTATATCAATGAAAATACACAGAATATGAACATTCATGTCAGTAAAGTTCTAAAGTCGAGAAAAACACTAATTGAGAGACTTCAAATTGTCTGGTATTACTTCAGGTATAGGTTTGTCAACATAAGAAATAATGTTATTTTGTGCTTATATTCAGGATACCTTTAAAATATCCAGTCAGGATCCACGAGAGACTTACTGTACTCTAAACAATTTACCAGGATTCAGAATATTAGTCCTAGGAAGGAAGACTGAAATTTCATAAGTAGGAGTCACAAATAATAATTGAGAGGCAAATGCAAATATTAATCAAATCTCATATTTTCTTATTCCCCCACCAATACTGACTCAATTAATGTCTCGGATATTCTTACCCACAAGAATTCCATTTTACTGACATGCATGTAAATTGCTTGTTGAATCCTCTCCAGATAATTAGAGACCAAGGAAAAAGATAGTCAAAATTAATCCCAGAGATACAAAGCACTCATGAGAGCAAACTACAAATAACTTAAAGTTCATCGTAGCCATGAGTTAAGCAAGTAGATTAGATAAGAAGAATACACAAAGAAATCACATATTATTGTAATATAAATGTAAGTTTTGAATTTCTTCTGCAGGAGAAAAAAGAACAGAAGTTGTGCCATCTCAGTTCACAGTTCTTTCTACAAGTATTTAACTAGTTAAACAGAAATACTTGGCTGAGTCAATTGGTTCTGGTTAAGCCTGTTGTAAAACTCAAAAAATTAAAAGTTTCAGTTCCACATAATTTGAAATTTCTTGCCTGTGGTGCTTTCTTGCTATACTATTTAACTCAGAGTGACTGATGACATTGTCAGCTTGCATTGTCAGTAAGTCACTTGCTCATGTTCCCCTAAACTCCTGTATATTTCTAATGCTTTATCAGTTACTATACTAAGATCCACTAAGATTAACACCATACAGTAGGTTTTCATGTTGATTAGCTGTAAAGTCACATTCATTTCACTTTATCTACTGCCATTTCAATAAAAAGGACAAATTAGTGAACTAGGTTAATACAAGTTACTCCTCTAGAGCCAGTGAAAGTTCTTCAAAGAAAATTGTTGTTCTACCAACCTCTTGTACAAATATAATACAAGAAGCACAAGAAATACAAGAAAAGTATTACACATGAGTAAAAATAACACTAACCTCACACATCATCATGGTTTCTGAAGTCACCCTTTCTGACTAATCTTGAAGCTGTGACAGTAGCATGATCACACATTGACTAAGTTCTTGATGGCAGTCACTAAGAAAATAAAATATTAGGAATTAGGGAAAGAATGAAAAATCATTTTGGAAACAGAAACACTGAGACCTGCTAACTTCATAAACTACCTCTGGGTATTTCTGTATTCTTATATAAAGCGTTCTAGTAGTCAATTTACAAAAGTGGCCTCAAAAAAGTGGTAAATATCCCATGCCATTACCTAAATACATCGAGGTAATTTGTCCTGTCTTCAGTGGATGCCTTTATTTTCCCGTCTGCCAAGCAATAACTAAATCTCTCTATTTTTGCTGGAAAACTTCTTCCAGAGAAAAATCTGTGACAGGAGTTAGTGTTTATATATTAAGAGTGCTTTTTTTTTTTTTTTTTTTTAAATGCAGTTTCCTTCAATTTATACTCTCCAAACAATCCTGAAAACCAAGTCTAATAGCACATCAGAAAAACCATTTCCTTTTTCACTAAGGTCAATAAAATGTTAGCACCTGAGTATTCCCAGCAGACTCTGGCACAAAAATTAATTTTAATCTAATAGAGGAGAAGCTTACATTCTACCTATATGGTTGGGTCCCTGCAGAGTCCAAAACTAACCATGGCATATATCATCCTAAATTATTAATATATGCTTGCATCACTGGAAAAAAGAACCTGAAAGATTATGTGTTCTCCTAGTTTCAACATCAGCCATATAAATAGTAATGATGTTGTGAAATTTTTTAATTCTATTGGGTATACTCCAAAGAAACAGATGGGGTCAAGAGGCTGACACCATTTCTGAGGTATCAGAAAGCAAAAGAGTTAAGACAGAGTTGAACTTTCTACTAACTTTTGTGTTCTTCATTGAGATATGTTTACCACAATCTGATTGTCCTGCAAAAAGTAGATTCCAGCTCTAAAATAAGTCTTAAAAATACCTTTTAGCAATTCCATTTCATTAAAGCTGCTCAAGAAAAAAAGGAAATGACGAAGTAGGCAAAACACTTGTATCCTAAGCTACATGATAAATACTACTATGAACAAACATGCCATCCATACCGCCTCCTACATTATTTAGCTAGTTTAACAAATGTAAATTAAGTACTTGAAGTCAGCAAAATTAACTGTAATAGATGAGGCTTACAAATGAGTAATTTTGTACAGCTGCCATTTGCTCAATATTATAAAAGCGCTCTTAATTTGATTTAACACATCTGTAAAGTGATTTCATTCTATAGATTTATCATCTGAATTTGCATTTTTTTTCTGCTAACGGGTGGTAAAAAAGAGCCAATTTCACTTCAAGATTCTCATTTATTAGGCTGTTATATAAATGTCTTCTATAGTGCTTTGTGATGCAAGTATCAGCAACAGCAGTGAACATGGTTCTGTGGTAATTAGGGATAAAGGAATAGATCTGAGTAACAAACCTCCAAGGTTTGGTTTTGTTTTGTCAGTGCCTCTCCCTCCCCCAGTATACCCCTGCTTACTCTTCTGCTGTTGACCTTGAAAATCTAGACAGGTACACATTCTTTTATGATTCATTAGTCAAACTAGAAAGAAATGCTATATTGTTTCAGTGATTTAGCACTCCTCTATTAGTTTGGGTATAAACCTTACATCCATTTAAAAATAATGCAATCACCCATGTTAATCTCTTCTGATGCAGTAGTTCTGCTTCTTACCTGGTATATGTAGAAGTAAATTTACTGGCTTCAATGAGGTTAATGCAGAGCATTCTTAGCTCCACCATATTCAATATCATTTTGGCCAGAGATCATCTTTCCTATCTTAAAAAAATAGCTTAATACAAGCAAAAAGATTATAAAAACAATATATAGAAAAAAAGTTGCTTTTTTATATCAACCATGAAATTTTGACCTTAATGCCTTGAAGGAAAAAAGGTGTGTAAACATATTATTGAGGTTACTGCCAGACTGTAATGGATCACAAGGTTTTTCACAAATCTGTGCTGTGTGTTGCATATCTGAGAAGAGCGTATTCACACACACAAATTCCTTAATTCAGCACAGTTCTATTTATTTGTTTTCCGTTCCTTAAAATTCATACTGGTCTTATTAATTATTTTAATATGTAATGACTGAATTAGAAGAGGATTTCAACTCCTATGTGTCACCTAACTTTTGTCACTGCAATGAGGCAGCTGATGCATGATGTTGGTCGTATTTAGAACTTTGTTTACACTGATAGCAAATCAATTACCATGTGAAAGAATATTCTGAGTAGATCTCACAATAACGTTGCCAATAAGATATTCATCATTCCATGGAATAATTCATATGGCAAGAGACAGGAGGAAGCATAGCAATAAAGTCAGAGGTTATTTCACTCTTTGTAGTAAAAGATGAATGAAAGATAGATCTGAGTCTTATCTCCTGTGTAAATATAAATATTCATATATGTTATAAGATCTAAGCTTTATTATTGTTGTTGTTGCTATTATTGTTATTACTCTCTCAATTTTTACATTAATAATTTTTTAGACAGGCATCTGGTCTTTTCCTGTCCCAAGCCCTATTGGGTTCCCTAAACTAATGGGCAGAAAATCTTCCCTCTCTCTCACTTACTAGAGTTCCTCCACGTAAAGGCATTTTTATTCCATTTGCCTTGCTCTTTCATATGCATCAGAAGAAATTATCTTTAAATACATGAGAAACTTGAGATACTTAGCATCATGTAGTTAAGTTCCCCCTGTCCCTGCAACTTTTGCTATAGCAAGGAATTTGGAAGTTAATCTTAGTAAATTTCTCTGGGAGCTAACAACACAGCCACACGTTCTGGTATTATACAGTGCTTATACAGTTTTTAATTTCAGAGATTAGATCAAACAAATTATGAGAATATCTCTTAAAGACTGAGTTTAACCTAAGTGGAAAAAAGCCACATTAAAACTGAACTATGAAACCCAGATAAACCTTTTAAGGTCTTTTTACTCTAGTGTTTCTGAAAATCTGCTATCCATGAGTGAATATGTGGAAATGTGTGTTATATTTAATCCAAGATTGGCACATTATTAAAATAAAAACATATTTAACAAAATACTTTTGCAACATCTATGAGTTTTTCAGTCTTTTGCTTGTGCCATTTTACCATGAAAATATATAAAGATACATAAGTCCTTTGGATTTTTCCTAATAAGTCTATGATAGAGCCATAATGATAACTATAGCTCCAGAATATGATAAGTATTTGTTACTTATTCTCATCTGAGAAGTGATCATGTTCTAAGGCACATACATAGACAGTCATATTTCTGAATGAATTAATTTTTATGGAGGAAAAACTAGGTTTAAACACCAACCCACACCTTTTAAACAGTAGACAAAATATAAATTTTTCCTAGTGTTCTGCAGTCTCTATACATTTAGAAGATATTTCAATTCTGATCTACAAGTCTTCATTTACTACATTACTGCAAAATGGAAAACAAAGTTATGTTTGTTATCATCCATTGTACACGGCTATAGACAGAAACAGAAGAGGAAAATAGACAATAGTCGTGTATAGATACAAGGTTCTGTCACACTAAGCTTCATGCTCATTCACTGTCAAACAAATGGTTCAAAATAGACCTATGGAAATGAGAAGATTTAGGTTTCCTTCATTAATTATGCATTTTTCTATGCAGTCAGTGTAATAAGTAGGAACAAAGTTTCTTAATGTTCCCTGAATATTTTTGCACATGATGAATAAGACCCTTTTAAGTCTGGAAACAGTGATAATTATATTTTGTACACTCTGCACTGAATCTATAATTCTCATTAGACATACAAGCTCTTCCACAGTATTTCAGGTAATGAAGAATAACCACAGCCATGCTGCATTAAGAGGCTCATTTTTCCATGAAGCAATAAACCATACAACATTTATATTAGTGGCTCTCTGAAACTGCACACAGCAGACAAAATAGCAGTTACAACCATCCATCTTTTCAACAACACTGACGGGTGTTGCCCAGAGCCCTAAGTAACACAAACATCAAAAAGCAATCAGTCTCTTAAAAACTGGTTAGAAATCATACAATGGGACATATATTTGATCCTCAAATAATCAATCATTCACATGTATTTCTTCTACATGCTGAAGAAAGTTATGGAGAGAGCATAAAGTATATTTGCTTTAAAGCAGAGATTTGATATAGCTGAACAGATATAAAAAGCAGATGAAAAAGTCTAGCAATACTAGAATGTTTGCACAAGCTAAAATCTCATTAGGAATGGGAATATAGACACCTATAACAGTGAAATTAATAAATCTGGGATTATCTAAGACAAAATCATATGGTTGTTTCGGTTTGATTTTTTTCCTTTTTAGAGGATTTTCATTTTGTTACTGAGACAAGCATCCAAGTTTGCTTAAATGCTTATTGAATGATATAATTTTTCTTTTGTTATCTCCTACCTTTTATGTTTTAATGAATTAAATTATTATAAATATAAGATTCCTTACATCCAAATTTGTTTACTAATGCAGAACTTTTAATTGCTGTGAAAGTTCATAGTGCTACAATATTTTCTAAGCAAGCCTTCTTTTCATGATTTGAAATATGGACCCTGTTCCAGCTTGGGGAGTATAAAATACGTTTTACATCATACCTAATTGTCTTCAAGAATTCAGACACTCTTCCCTCTTTATGCCATTAGAGTTATACATGTTTATATGGTTTATTCACAAGCCTGTGCCCTACTTTCTGTGCAAGATATTGAAAATCACTTTTTAAAGAAGATAATATCCCCAGGAAAATTTTCTTCTAATAGCAAGTATTTAATAAAATATTTATGAAAGACCAAACTAATATAGCCATATCTTTCTAGATAAAATATGCAGGGTTACTAGCCTGCACTGCCTGCATAGTTCATTGTTCACCAATTTTCTTTCAGTATTCTTTCAGGAATTCCACAGAAAACAAAGCTTCAAATGTAAAACAAAGCCCTCAAGACTATATTGTACAGCACCCATCCAAACTTGATATCACAATATACATACTTTGTCCCTCACATAAGGTGGTTCACAAAGAAATCCACTTGGACTTGCAATGCTTTTTTTTTCTCAATGTTCAGCCTGATATTAAAGGGTGGTATCTGAACTGTGACTGATTCCTATTTAGTATTTTTTATGCCTGGCAGGACTTTTGAATGTGGATCAAAACTAAGGGAACTTTTCAGCAACTTGGCAGTGATAAGAAGCCTGAAAATGAATACAAATGTGATGTGCCCACTTCATGCTGTCAGAGAGATATAAAGTGGTCTCAGCATAAATAAGAAACCCTACAGAGTTTGAGCATGTCAGTGGATAGAAGCTCAGATGCCAGTAAAGTTATTTCTCTGCATATCAAAGCATTTATAAAGAGTATCATTGTAATACAAAAAACTGCAGTGTTTGAGTGAATGTCTATGATGAACAGAGGTTTAACTTCCTACAGTGTGTCTGAAGGACTAATTTTGTTCTTTTAGTGCCTGCTAGATAAAGAGAGAGCAATGGAATATATTTTGTAAGGGGGTTTGTCACACCAAACAATAAAAAAATTAATAAAATAGTAGACAAAATACTGTATCCTTCATGATCTAGAGAATAAGCCATATGTTAAACAGCTTTTATTACAAAAATCTATTAGTTTCTTACAAACTAGAACTTGAGTATTTATGATGCACACAACAAATCTGTCTTGGCAACATCAAAATTCCTCTGAGACCTCATTTACAGAAAAACTACTTTAACTTCCCAGTATGCTATTTATAATCATCTCAATCACTGGTTCATTATAATCTATTTGAATGATCCCATTTTATTTTCAGATATTCTACTCTCAAAAAACTTACACACTATCACAGAAATTTGATGGCACGCTATTGTCCCAGAATCACAGACTGGCTGAAGGAGATCTGAGGAGTCCACTCAGTCAAAACCCTTGCTCACATTCAGGTGGCTTTTGAAGATCTCCAAGGGCAGAGACTTCACAAGCTGATGGGCAGCCTGTGCAAGTGCTCAGTCATGCTCAGAGTAAAAAAACTACTTCCTGATTTTCAGTGGGAGCATCCTGTGTATTTGTAATTTGTGTCCACTACCTGTTGTCTTGTCACTGGGCAGCATTGAAAAGAGCTTAGCTTTGCTCTCTTTACATCCTACTATCAAGTATAATACTAAATACCCCTCGGAGGCTTCTCCTCTCCAGTCTAAAATGTTCCAACTCTCACAGTCTTTCCTCATTAGAAGGATGAGCCAGTGTTTTCATAAATTTTGTGGTATTTTGTTGAATTCTTTCCAGCATGTCTATGTCTCTCTTGTACTGGGGAGCCAAGAATTGAACACAGAACTCCAGGTGTGTCCTCACCAGTGCCCAGCAGAGGGGAAGGAAGGATCACCACTCTCAACCTCCTTTTTTTAATGCAGCCCAAGATACCTTCCACCTTTTTTGTGATAAGGGTACATTGCTGGATGATGTGAAGCCTGGTGTCCACTAGGATCCCAGTATCTTTTCTGTGAAAAGAAAAGTGTCAAAAAAATAAAAAAGTGTCAAAGGCCTCACTGAAGTCTAGGTAGTCAATATCCATTGCTCTCCCCTCATTTACCAGTCGAGCCATTTCATTGTAGGAGGTTTTTGAATTGCAACACTCTCGTCATGGGAATCATCCCACAATACCTTTGTGATCCCAAAAAATCCGTAGCCTTGCAACTGCACACAGGTCTTTAACTCAGTGTGTTTATTCCCCACACTGCCTGTATTAGGGTACAGGCACTTTAGAAAGGCACCTCCACATGTTGAGTTCCAGGAGAAGTCTTGAGGATTTCTGTATAATTGTTCCGTATATGCACTTCCTTGCTTACATGCAAGTGTTGGGGCATGACTTGATCTGAGAAATATTAAATTTTTGTGTTTCACAAGTTATGTGATCTCCATGCAGCTTCATCCTGCATTGTTTTATTCAAAATACTAAAACATGCTTAATATTTTATCTACTATATGTAATATTAAAAATATACTGCAAAATTATTTTTATGACATTAACACAAACTATATGTCCTTTAAGTTAAATGTAAAGCATTATAATTTTATTAAATTTAAAATCCGCTTGCTATTTTAAATGCTCTTAAATCAGTCATAGGTACTATGAAAGTTACCCAAGATTGTCCAGACATTCTCATGCATTTCTATGCCTCTTTTTGTTTATAATACCAATGTGAAGAAATATTGCCACAAGATAATTAAAAGCTTGTGTGTAAGGTTTAGATACCACCAACTACAGAAGCACTGACCTAGAACATTGCTAAATCAAAGCAGATCCGCAAAGCTGCTATTGAAACATGGATGAAGGTTAAACATTTTCCTACCATCATTTTCCTTTGGGCAAATTGCAGGTACCTCCATGCTTAGTGAGAAACTAACAGTATCTTTGAAGTCTCTGCACCATCTATGCTGTGATAGTTGGCAGAATTTCTGAGTCAGACAAGAGGAGACCTATTTAGCAAACATGTCAAATTTTCACAGCCTTCACCCTTTGGATGTTCCAGCACAGTTTTACCAAACATTTCTGCTGTTTCTGTAGTGTTCCTTGCTTCAATAGAGCACAAAGTTATTCTCACACAAACTGTTGGATAGCAGCCCAAGTTGATGACGTCCTTAGGAGAGCATGAATGTGTATGAAGGTTGGTAAGAGCTCCCAGAGGCCACTTGCAGCCCCCTTGCATAAATACACTGTTTAGTATAATCTAGAGATTATCCACTAGAGAAATTTCTTCATTACAGATAGTTTCCCCCACATTGAAATTCAGTATATGGGAACAAAATATTTACAGCTGAACACTCAGTATTACATGACTAATGTCCACTTTAAACTCTCTTGGCTGCCATCACCCATGTCTTTACCTCATTCTGTAGTATTTTTTAAGTTAATAATTCTCAGTGAAATTAGGCCCACCTTATCCTTCACATAAATTTTGAAAAGTTAACCCCACCATCATATTTGATCTCTATTCAGTGTAATTCTTCCCCCTTATGCAGTTACCTCAGGATGACAACACCTAATCTAAAGGCAACATGCAAATATCTCGTTACTGGAAGCCACTATATCAGAAGGAGCTAGTTCTATATTCAGAACTACTGCTAAGCTAGAGCTTGTGAAATCTCCCATGAGGAATAACAGAAATTGTGGCATTTCTTTCCCCCAAGTCTGAAGATGCTCACCAGACCTTATGAGGGAATTTGCCATGCTCATGCCATTTGAATCCTGCCCACTCCTTCAAAAATAACTGTATTCTTGGAAGCTTGAAAGTTCCAATGGCTTAATCAAAATCCTGTTCACTATTGTTACCTATTTCCATTCCTCAAATCAAGAACACTTAAACCAAAGTTAAAAGCATCAGACCAATACTGGCATATTCTGCTTGAATTCCAGTTAGAAGATGAGCTGTTTCTCATTTTAAAAATAAATGTACTGATGAAAAAATAGACATCTTCTAAACTCTGCTGGAATTTTCTGAGATATAATATTACATAAAAAAAAGCTTGTAGACACTAGACTTTAATTTCTAAATCATTATCTTTATTATGTTCTTAATTTCTCACAACTTCTCTCTCAGGTATAGGAGCTGCCCTTCAGTACTCATGTCTCCACATTGTTTACTTCAAACTATTCTTCACTGCATTAAAGTCATATAGAACTCTTTTTTAATAATTGCTTCACATAAAATCACCAATGCTTCCAATTCTATATTGCAGAAACCATTCAAACTACTAGACAAAGCATCTGGACAACTCTCAGATGGGAAGATTCAAACATATTACATTTTTTTGAAAAAAGTATGGAAGATTTTTGTCAATAATTAGGCTTGCATTTAGAGACTATGCTGAGATATACCTAATTTTTTTTCTTTCTAATATTGTATCTAATCTTTGAAATGTCTCTAGCTTTCACCCTTAAATAGTACAGTGTGCTACACAGACATGCAGTGCTAACCATCCATGATCAGTCAGAGAAAAACAAGCACCCCATGAATTCCAGTTACAATTCCTGCTAGAGAGACCCTGGTGTTTCCACAAGTCCAGGAAGAGCAATATCCTGATTGCTTCCCATAGTCTTCCTCTTACTGCTCCAGCCTCCCTTCCCCTCTCTGGTTGCCTCCTGTCAGCTCCTCTCCAGGCTGTGGGAATCATGAACTCCTGCAGAGATTACAGGCTCAGTTCAAGGTTTCTGAAGGAGGTCGTACAGCCTGCATAATTTCCACAGTTAGGCTGAACAGCCAGCATGCTTCCTTCTACCTTCAGAGTATTATCTACACATACAACCCAATGCGTGACAGAAAGGTGAATTTCCAGATGTCTTTACTAGTGTTACCATTTATACCAGTAGTGGATGTTTGGAAAACAAAAACCTAACACATTTAGGTTAAAGAAATCTTATATAAAGAAAATTCCTTTATTGACTGAAATACAAGTTAAGACATACCATATGTGAGTACAAAAAGTGAGTACGAAATATTTTGAGCTATCAGATATTTTAGTACAGATACACAGTGTTGTCTGTGTATTTTTCACAGAAAAATAATGCGGGTTGTTCTGAAAACAGATATAGATTTTTCTGACAATAATCAAGACTTTTTATAGTCTTATTTTAAATAATCCTTCCAGTTTTCTTTGCATGTGCAGTTGCAATGCACAGCTGTTTCATGATTCCTTGAGAAGTTATTGATCTTACCTCTGAACTGCAAAACCTGTCAGAAGTGAACTTGAGTCCCTTATCAAGAATGCATCACTTGAAATGATGCATCATTAGTGGGGAAACAAATTTCTAATGGTACAATGTGACTGCCATAACTAGAAAATAAATATTCTCAGATTTTGTTGAACATATTCATATCTCTGTGGTGGATTTTACAAGATCAAAGAAGCAACAGCAAACATCAAACGCAGTTGTTTACAAAATGTTACAGGCAGAAGACAGATATGGCATATGTGTCAGTGCTTCAGAAGCTAGTTATGAGTTAGTTAGTTCCATACTGTGCTGCATGGAAGAGGTTTTTCATATTGTTAAAAAAGAAGAAAGGAACCAGTAGATTTTCAGAGCCTATGGTTCTGTGCATGTGATTTCAGAGATTGACTTTTTTTCTCTAGTAACTTTTTACTTTAAATTTTTAGCAATATTTTAAGCAAGCTTATTTAGATGGCCCATAGAAATCAGCGCTTAATATCCGTTCATAGCGGTTTTGTCTAGGCTGATCCATTTTAAGGTTTTATGTAGTCTATTAAAAACAAACAACCAAAAAGAAAGGAAAAAAAGGAATTTCCTATTAAGAATAAAAAAAGCAAAGATCTAATCACAACAATAGTCAACATTTTTAAGGGTCACAAACCCTCTTCTCTTACTAAACCTAGTTAGGGAAGGATCTGATCATGTATCCTTCCATTTTTAGTCAAGTATTATTTAGGAACGACTGACTGAGATCTCTGAAGTGGGAAGTTGGAGAAAGCACAGTAGTGACTGCAGTGGCCCGTAGGAGGAGAAGTGTGTAGGTTCACACAAAAACAAAGAACCTTTCTTACTTCCTGGATTTAGAAAGCAGGATGGTAACAAACAAATAAGGAATCTAAGAACTAAACCAAACAAAAAAACCCTGCCAACACTAATAGAGAACACAAAATGCAGCACTGTAAGTATTTAGTGAACAAACTACAAAATGCTTCATTTTACTCTGCTGGGAGAAGAGGAGAAAGATTCTAAAGCAAATATTGAAATGTACTGAAGAGAATATGAGAGAAAGAGGCATTGCTTATCCTAAGAAGTTTTAGATGCAGCATACCAGTTTGTTAGTTATTATCATAATGCAACAAAAGCTACAAAATAACCTTGTCAACCTTGTCATTTCAATTTTTTATGCATTGGGTTTCTTTTCCTGGATATGTCAGTGAATTCTTCTCTCCATAACATATTGCCATAGGCTAAAAGCACATAAAAGAGGTCTGTCAAAGACATGTCACATGTAATAACATTATACCATAAAGAACACTGTCCTTGGTTGCTTCTGGAGGTCTACTTTCCAAAGACATAGCTGCACCTGAAATACCCCATCTCAGCCTCAGCTGGAAGTACACAGTGTTTGCCCCCACCTTTTGTCCTTTAGTCAAAAACAGTGTCTAGAAAATGACCTTCACAAGGTCTGGATAACATCCAAATTATGTTGGAAGAAAGGCGACAGGATTTTTGGCCATTCCTATTCACTCAGGGATTTGTTCTTGATCTCTAGGTTTTAGAGGGGCCATGCTCCCTAACAATGCAGGTAGTCAGTGTTGAGACCAGCCCAATGTTGAAGCTGCTAAAATGCATCCCAAAATATATTTTGGAAGTGATCAGAACTTCCAGCAGTTTGGGTGGCATT